>NC_135552.1:24027180-24327180 GCF_964340395.1 Glandiceps talaboti
ATCATCATCATCATCATCATCATCATCATCATATCATTTTCATTGCTGTCTTTATTATCTTTACACTGGTGTAAAATATAGCATTGCATGACTACAGTTAATATTGGGACACTATGACCTAAGCATTTCTGCCAATTTGCAGCTAAATTTCTGTATCTGATCAAATAGCCCTTGATATACCACAGTATCAGCTTTAGTACTTTTGTGTGAATGTTACAACAAAAGGATATTGAAAATAAATGAACCAAAATACCCAAGGGCACTCATTTGTAAAACTCCAATCAATGAGTACTCGTTGCCATAGCAACAACTCATGGAACATTTGCAGGTTAAAAGGTGTCAATTTTTGTTGGTTTATTGTGGAATTGTTGACATCGATCAATAAAACTTGGAAGGATTGAACTCTGTGTTTCATAGTCTAAATGGCACCTATTTTCAATCATTTCTGAATTGTGCCTTAATTCCATTGGCATGGCGTCAATTACCAACCATATACATAACATTCAGTGCTCACATCCGATCCTACTTTTCAGCCCCATAGTTATTCAATTTATTTTAATAACACACTTCGATTTTTCTTGATGAATTTCTCTCAAATCTTTTGCATAATACAGCTTTTTTTTTTCAAACATGAATGTTATCATGTTTTGAATATCACATTTCAATTGCCTGTATTCTCTAACATTTTAATAAAAGTTTTTTTAATCAAACTTCTCAATATTTCATTATGATATTCTCTCTCATTTTATAATTGTGGTGCTTGATTTCCTAACACATACAACTACAATTTTTATTGAGAACTTTATTAATTTTCTTTCATGCCCTATATCAATATTTCAAAATGACATTTGGTAAATTTAAAAAAAAAACTTTTTAAATATTTTGACACACATTGTTTTATTGTCATTATGAAACTTGACCAATTTTTTACAACACTAAATCACAATATTTCAACCACTGAAGTCTCATATATTTGTAACTATATTTCAAATTGTCATGAAATAAATTCAAGAAACATCTCCCACATTTAAGAATATACTTTGAAGAAAATTGAAGTGAAGTCGGGATCAATTTTTCATTGATTACATATTTGCATTCGGTAAATATGAATTTCAAAACAACTCAACTTCTGACACAAGTTATAGCAGTAAATCTTTCACGTATGAGAGAGAAGTGCAGCTTACAATCAAAGGCAGCCATATTGGTTACTACATACCACTTGTAGGGTTGGCTCCTGATTGCTTCCTGATTGCTTCTTCAACATTAGCTCCTATTGTCTGTGCTATGATTAGTCTTATTGACATACGGCATTGCTAATACTATGTTTCTCTAAAAAGAGTCCATGTAAGGGCTAACCTTTCCTATATGATCATTTGTATGTACATGTTTTCCTCTCTTGGCTACACATATATCACTCATTCAATTGCATTGGGAGCTCACACTGGAAGACCTCTCGATGCATGATTCATGAAAATCTCAAATGAAAGATGTCTCAATCCATCAGGAGAAATCAACTGTGATACTTTGCAATGCATTATGGGAACCTCAACTACCTGACCTTTCAATGAATCGTGGGGAAACTAAACTGGAGAAATGGCACAATGCATGGTTGGAAATTAAACTCAGAAATGGCTCAATGCATAGGAAACTAAACTGAGATATAGTGCAATGCATGATGGGAAACTAAACTCAAAGATTGTGCTAGGCATGATGGGAAATTTTCATATGCAAACCTCCCATATAGATTTATCTTTCATCTTATGAAAACAATACATTCATCACACTTTACAATCTTATCAAATTGATAACATTATCAATCAATTCTCCGACTAAGACCAATGATTATATATCAATCACTCCATGTAGCCAATTGGATTACAGTGAGATGATTAATCAGTCCCTAGTCAAATATTGCAATATATCTAAATACATGCACATTATACTTAGATATATTCATCCACATTCTGCAACATGGATGATGACATCATACAAAAGAGAATGGTTGCCATGGTGATGATGTATGGCAAAAAAAAAGATAGAACAGACATACAAACCTGTTGGCAAGCATGTCGGCATTCATCTTGACGTGATTCACTACAACATCTCTGACCAAACCACCTGGTATCCTCCATCCAAATAGCTGTAGACAGATGCAAAAGGAATCAAAGATTTTAGTACATCGTCATACAGACGATATTTAAGTGTTTTTACATACAGTATTTGTCAGATTGGGATTAAAGTTAGGGAGAAAAAAGTCTACTGTCTGACTAGAACTATAGAAAAAGCTGATGCTGAGCAATACAATGTTCCTGTGTATTATATCAAGCTTATAAACTCAATGCATTGATAAAATAACACAAAGTTTTACAAGAACCTGGAAATGAATTTTGGGCCTTTAACAGTAGACAGCCAGACAGATTATTTTGATTTCATGTGATTTTGTGTCCATGGAATAACTGCATGTGGTCATCATCATTTTATGCAAGTATTTTCAATGGGGGTAAAAAGCTTCTTAATGCTGTAGCTTGTGATACTTTCAACACATCTACCTATCAGTCTTGCTTTTGTTACTTTAGGAAAAAAAATTTGGATTTCTGTAAAGTTTTATCATGAATTTCATTAAAACTGACATATCGCTTGAAACCTTACAGGGTAACATTGAACACTTTCTCCTAATCTATAGATAAAAAAAATGCAACTTTCAAATACCAATTTTCTATTTTCAGTTTCAACATAATTGACAAGCACTCTACATTTTTTCTGTCAGCAGCTTTACCATCAAGTGATGACAGATTGCAATTCTTGATGACTTTAAGACCCCTGCCTCATTGAAATATTTGGATTGTTAGGTGACTAATGTTTGAGATGCCATGACCAAGCATGGGGGCTACTCTATTATTTAGCTAAAGCTGTGCTTCTCACAGTCTCTGGTTTATACGATGATGAAGGCTGACAATAGGGGTCACGTCTCTTACATATGCAATCTGAAGGCATTCTCGTGAGCTATGGAAATTTTCCATTCTCCTTCCACCTCTTGGGGGAAGGTACTGTCTATAGTTCCTACAATGATGTCTGGTGGTTTGGACTACAATGTTTAAAGGTTACATGTACATATTTCTATCATTTTTTATTACAAGTGTGCCTTGTCTATGACTCTACTGACCTTTATTTGAGTTTATACTACTTATCTTATCTGTGATATATCACGTCTTTTTCATATTGTAGAACAGACCAGCATGGAGTCCTGGCTATGCTAAATAACTTTTCCTACAGTAACCATGGAAGTATGGTTTGTTAGGTCACAATTAGGTCTAAAATGGGGTGTAGGATTTCTACATAAAATTTGTCTCCAGTTGGGTCTGGGATTACAATTGAGGGGCCTTAGAAAAATATAACCCATATTAAAACAATACATTTGCCCTCCCCCTGCCCCTTCCTACTGCCAGAGAATCAGATATTAGCCACATCCAACTTTTTCACTTTTTAAACCCCTCCACTGTCTATGTTTAAACCAAAACACATTTTGAAACAAAGTGTTGTAACTGTGAAGTACATGCTTTGTTATTACCCTTTATAATATATGGCATTTTACTTCCACACACACAAAAAAAGGAAGAAAACCCAGCTGTTCAACTGCATGGTTGTCACTTGGTTATTAATGTATGTGTGTTGTCTATGTCCACGGCCATGACCTTGGCCATATACAGTCATGTATATTAAGTCGTCAGTGACAGTGTTTTGATATATTAAAGACTACAAAGCAAAGAGCTAAGCTAGCATGCACTAGAAGTTCCAACCCAGAGACTTGATTTTAATTGGTGCTGGCTTGACACTGACAGAGTTGTTATCCACAACAGTCAAGTAAATATGTGGAGTCAGATAACCAAGTCTCTGGGATATACTAGTTTCTGAATTCACAGACTCTGCAACTAAGTCATTTAGAGACTTTCCCAATCACAGTAATTCCAAACTTAGAATTATGAAAACAAAATTTTTGAATTATTGTCGACATATTTTTGACAATGTAGGTCTAGTCCGACATTGAAATGAATGGAGGGAATATATAAAGACAACATTATGCTAACTAGATCATACCATTGGCAATCTCTGTGTAATTTCACTCAAGCTAACGTCTTTGATAGACTTCATGCATGGACAATGCTTGACATCCTTTGACATAAGAGCGCAAGTTGTCATTGATGGACCATATATGTCTGGCACTGAGTACAGTACATATGTACACAAAACACTGCTTGACTAATGATTTATGTCAAGTGGGGTCAAAGGGCAAAGGTTACGCAGCCAGCATTACAACTCTTCCTATCAAATAACAAAGCCGTACCAGTAACATTCCAGTTGTACTCAGTGTCTCCCTCTTGTCAATCTGTGTATCAATTTGGCCTCTTCAAGGAAAATATTCTAAAAAATATTTATCAGTAATAAACGGGGTAAAAGTAGTCCTTGTTTTTTTTTTCGTTTTTTTTTTTATGTGCATAGGTGCAGGACAATCAATCAAGTACTTTCAACAGTTGTTTGTTATTTGTTTCCTCAATTGGCTACACTGTAACTCTACTGATGCGGGTTTTTTTTGTGTCAATGTAGACAGAGTAAATACCACAAGTCTCAAGTTGGTTAGAAAGGTACCCATACGTATCTTAGAAACATACTATTCTCCAATAACTTGATATTTCTACAAATTGACTTTTACTAACAGTTACCCATTGTGCTTGTTATATATATTATGACAAAATATGCAAATGTTTTTCACATTTCATACATTTGTAATTTGTCTATTTTATGATGCCATACAGGTCATTCACCCAATCACTAGTTATTGTTTGAAACTCCCTAGCTCACTCTTTCCTCCCTCGGTGTCTCCCTCCCTCGGTGTCTCCCCCCCACTCCACCCACTGTCACTGGTTCACAACAGTTCTGAGACCAGTCTTCTTTAGCTATTGTTCCATAGTAGATCATTCTAAAAATTCGTCTGCTAAATTCACTATCACCCCCTCCTCTTCAGACTCTAACAGTACTTAAAATATATGAGCACAATATTTGGATAAAAATAGTATGAGGTGTATTTGAATGTGTTGGTAACATATGTGTACACAGTGATATGGCCGATAATAATTCATCCTATATACCCAATACAGTAATGTATGAGAAGTAGAGCCATCGACTTCAAGAGGGCCAACTAAGTAGGGGACACGCTGTTTCTTATCTAAGACATCTGAGTGAGTGTTTTTGAAGGAAGAAAACTGCCAGGCTGTGTACTGTGTGTTTGCAGTTCAAGGCTGGGGCATTAACAGACAAAGCAGAAAGTCTGACTACCCTTCATCTCACAACAGCCAGGCCTCCATAAATTATCGACTAATGGCTTACTGGTGGTCCTCTGTGTATATAACACAAACTCATTTATCATGCGTGGCAAAGAGCATTCCTTGGTTGCCACAGTCTGTGTGTCAATACAAATGGAGGCAACACCTGTATCGGTGGCAGCTCAGACCAATAACTCACACCCCCCAAAACAATTACATACACATATGTGCTTTTCACACACTTGTGATATTGCAACATTATATGCTCCATGTTGATATCTGACTTGATACATATGTATCTTTTAGTTCAGGTCAAATTACAACCAAACCTTCTGACTAAGAATACTATCAAATAAATTTGAAAATAATTTTTTTTTTGCATCAATAAAATTATTATCACGGTGCAACAGACCACCAGAATGAGTTCATATGTTACAATTACCATGTGATAAAAACATGTCCGTTTAATAAAAAATATCAATTTTGATCTCATTTTGCAATTGTAATTTCAATGTCCTGATAATAAATAACCATGAAATAATTTTACAACTTTCTTTTACCAGATATGATTTACTTTATGGTCTAACAAAGTATTTATTTCATTATATGATTAATAATTTGTTTTCATCATTTTCCTATCTGACTTGTACTATATCAACTTTAATATATTATCTAAATTTTGATACTGTTATAAATGGTCACAATGACAGTATTTATACTAATTTTAGATCTGTAGGAATATTGGAATTATTGTCACACTTATGACTTGATATGCTCCAGGCTAGATTACTGTCACAGCACACCTGGGAAAATTCTATTTAGCATACTTATGATGATTACACTGGGGATAATTTCAATTTAACAGTATTAAATACACTGGGATAACTTCAATTCAACATTTTTATGATAATTACACCTGGAATAATTTCAAATTTCAATTTAACATTTTTATGATAATTACATCTGGGAAAACTTCAATTAACATTTATTTTTTTATGATAATTACACCTGGGATAACTTCAATTTAACATTTTTATAATAATTACACCTAGGAAAACTTCAATTTAGCATTTTTTCTGATAATTACACCTGGTATAAGTTCAATTAGCATATATATGACAACATTTAAATGTCTACCCCACAACGGTATGAGCTGTAAGGATTCCAGGCAATAACCTACAAATTTAATTGTTAGATCTATAGATAGCATATACTACTCTAACTTGGTTACCACGATACTTTGACAATATAGTACTAGTTAGTGCATGCCACACTTCAGTAAATAAACTTGCCAGTTAACTAACAAAGTATTTCAACAGTACGTAATCTTTGCATTTCTTCTTTGTCCCAGTTTCTATATCATGGACCATTTTTTCATAATTTTTATCAAATTTAATTATCATGTTGTACTTGTTGGGACATGTCAACTGACACCTTGTTCACTAAACTTACCAGTATCCCTCAAATTTACAGTTTGTTGACACATCATTTAAATGGTGCAGGTCATTTTATTTGTTCTGTTTATATATCACTGTCAAGCTAGTATACACAGTACATGTACCACCAACCAATAACTGATTCGTATGTTGTACAATTCAACTCTTCCATGCATTAGTCAATTTCCTGTAATTTTGGTGGATATTTCAACAAGTGAACAAAATATACAGAAAGTTGCAGCTATTTGGGATAATTTATAACATACACTTCACATTTCTAACCTTGTTTATTGTGTTTAAGGTCATGACCTTATCAATTTTATGGTTACTCACTTTCATCATTTTCAATACAACTTTGTAATCATTTTTACCTTTTTTTGACTAAGCTCAAATAAGGGTTAAAAATTAGGTGAGAAAAACGGGTCTGACAGTTATAGAAAAGGTAATCCAGAACAAAAGAATGATCTTATTAATGAAATTCTTATGGCTCCCACTGATAAGATAACACTAAGTTTGGTATTGTAAACAGTTTTTCATTGTCATTTAACTTATCAGTACATACAGATATGTTGTTTTTGGTGGGGAGACCTCGTAAAACAAGGACATGTTTTTCATCTACAGAACTTAGAATACATATTACCGCATCTCTCGATATACGTAATTAATTCTAATTAGGTTTTTTTCATCAATTTTTTATCTAGTCTAGTCATACACACTGTAATGTCAACATCGGTCAGAGTTGAGGAGATCAGAGCACAAACTTCACACACTCAGAGATAAAAGTATGCGGCAATTCCAGGTCGAAGGTCAAACTAATAAAATCTAAATTCATAAAACATTATTGTCAACAATTCATTGTATACCAAGCCACTACAGTTATTTCATTTATAGAATTAGAAGTTATACAAACATGAATACTGTCAGCATTGCCAACATGTCATTTGAAATATGAGGTCTCTTAAAAGAATGTATATACCTATAACACTATTTTGTGAGTCATTTGACGGCCATTTACATTCAGTATAAAAATTGTTGAAGTTATGTGATGCCTATATACTTGTCATGAAACCTATGTTGTTATAACGGAGAGTGGCAAGATTCAGTCTTCCGTCTTGGGTCTTTTTGATTATTGCAAATTTACGACATGTCTCGTGGTATGGTTGGGAGGGGAGGGGAGGGGAGTGGAGGGGAGAGGAGGGGAGGGGAGGGGGAATGTAGACTAGGTTTAGAAAAAGCATATGTCGGTTATTTCCATATTCATCTTTTTACTTTTCACAAATATAGACAAAGTAAAAATGGCTGACTTATCGTTGAAATACTGGTCCATTGAAATATTGACTAAAAATGATAGAGAAAAACACAAAAATATCATGAAAAGTGACAGTACATTGCTAAAATGTTCGTAGTCACTATAAAAGTTGTGCAGAACAAAACATTTCACCTAAGAGTTGAAAATATTGCTGAAATGTGGTTTAGTCAAATTCGTAGACTATAACATTTTCATAAATTACAACATATTTCACCAAAAGTAGAAGAAAGACTGCTCAAATATTGGAAGACGATTCACCGGGTAAATGATTAAAAAAGACAACATTTTTACCAAAACTGGAAAGAATATTGAAATAATTTTGGCAGTTGGCACATTGACTGAACACATTGAGCAAAAACAAAGATTTGCACCAAAACTGGCAGGTGGCACTTAATTTTACTTCCAGAAAAGTTATCCAAAAGAAATTCAGTAGAAAGACTGAAATATGAAAGCATGTGTAAATTATACTGCCAAATAAATTCACCAAAATTGGCAGAAATATGTGACATGTCGGTAGTTGATTCATTACTGAGCAGAACAAGCTATGCAAAAACAGACTTGAAAAAAGCTTCATGTTACCCACCAGTAAATTTTTTGTTTAAATAAGCCTCGGAGCTGAGGTGCAGCCGGGTAAGAATTGATAAAACACATATACATTGTACATGTGATTCACTTATTGCATTATGGATTACATCCTGTATTTGGCACACACACATTATGTGTATTTCCTCTGGAAAAACACGCTGAATTGATGCTGTCACTGGTGATTTATTTTTACAAGGGTTCACACACCATGTGTAAGAGATTGACTAAATTCCAGTTATCAGACTCCACATATATCAAATATGGTGGCAACTGACTGCATGGATGGATGGATTGCATGTATATACACACCTATCAACACTATACTCACACAGCATCTCAATGCACTATCTCATGATCGGAGAAAATGTGACTTAATTCTTACGCATCAACTCTGAGATCACTGAAAACAAAATCCACAGAAATCCTCTCAGGATTGAAGCTTTAGACTAGAATTTAAGATCCAAAGAAAATAAAAACCGTCTCAAGTAATATATTCACCATGGATGTTACCGATCTAAACAGAAATTATTTATTTCAAGGTAACGATATAAATAATAAATATAACAGTGTTTGCATAATTAATAAAGTACAGGACACAGAATAACATTGCAGAATTAGCCTAATTACATTTAGGTCGATACAATGTTGCCATAAAACACCTTATAGTCTTAATCATATTAAGAATACAATACACAAAATTCTAAGGTCATAAAAGGTCACATTAGTGTCCCTAATCAAACACTCTAGTCAATGGAATGCATCTAGCGGCTAGAACTTCATGGCAAGGCATGTCAATATCATCACTGAAAATTCAAATACATAGCATTATATTTGAAATTCTTTTGGCAGTATTTAATGGATTTTTTTTTTTAAAAATTGAAGTTGACCCTAGGGTAGGGACACGCCTGGCAGTAGTGATTATTGATTATGTAATTCAATATTTGTTTTGCAAAGACTGCATAAATCTATTAATAGTTTTATAAAAAGTTAAATAAATCACTGACTAGATGAGTTCTGGTACACTCTATCTTAAATGCAACAAACAAGCAAAGGCTACGGAAATGTCACTTGGGAATCGATAGAAATATGTGCTGAAATTAAATCTTTAGCAAGCAGGCACTTCAAAATGATGAAATATGACATCTTCACCTCCGATTTCTTTTTTATTTACATGCGTAATTTGTCTGGAAAGGAAGCCAAAACTATGAAATTTGTTATTTTCGTTGAGGGTCACAGGTTTAACATTGAAAACCTATCCATTTTTTTTTACCGAATCTACAGAATTTATTATATTGTTTATGGGGTATAGGTAAACCTATCCAGGTTTCTTTTTAATGTTTTTCCACTAAAAACCAATGGCATAGGTATCTATGCAAATGTTCCTATATTTCTGTCCCTTAGAGGTACAACTGTCGATACATTGCACTTTACGTTTGCATGTACATCAATAATTCTTTTGGGGGTTAATTTGGAGCTCAGAAGACGCTGAAAGCGAGTTAAACATGGATTGAAGACATTAACCAAGTATTGATATCAATGTGAATACACAATCAGAAAGGTAATGGAAAAATTAACTGGCGGTTATCTAAAAACATTGCTACGGTAACAGATAGACCAAAATACAAATGGAATGGGAGAAGTCGGAAGCTTTGAGCACAGATAGAGATTCCATACCATCAAAGACAGTCCGTGTTTTTCGTAAATTGAATATCGCAGTATTTTGTCAGGCTAATCTTATTCATGAAATAGCTCCACTATATAATAAATTAGCCTTAAGATTAACATCATATTGACAGACTTCACATGTGCTTCTGGCTTGTTGTAAATTCCACACATCAAAGTGATTCTCACATGCAGGGATGTAATGTCAGATATATAGATAGATAGTGGCATATAACAGTGATCTAAGACTATTTCCTAAGAATGACTGTTACGATCATCCATACAGTGAGAACACTGGGCTCCAGAACACATAGCGATAGATATTAACATATATGGGATCTATACTCCTGGGAAGCCAACAGTGACCTGACAGTGACTATTCACAGACACAGTTAGTGACAATCACAAGGGGTCTATTCCAGAGATGCCAATAGTGATGTGTTTCAGACTGACAGGGCTATATATAATGACATCATAGGGTTGAAGATTAACAAACAAATAATGGCAGATTGTGACATAGTAGTACAGGGGGTCTATTTCAGAAAGAAGGTATATAAACAGTAACATCAAAGTATTAGTCTAATTCACAGACGCTAATACATCATTGCGAAATGTGTATATACTGACATCAGCAGAGTTGTTTATTTCTGAAAGTGACATAGCTAATGAAAAAAGTGCTCTATTTCAGAGACACAAAAATACACTAAGATATGATCACCCTTGTATCAAACTGATTGAATCTGATGTGGGAATACAACTTCATTGCTTTTTTTACTGCTATTTCTTTCGGGTTTTTTTGGTCTTTGTTTTTTATTTTGTTGTTAATGGAGTGAGCGCCTTCTTATATTGATTGCCCTTGTATGTGACATAAAAATGGTATATTTTAAAATC
This sequence comes from Glandiceps talaboti, assembly GCF_964340395.1. Classification (NCBI taxonomy): domain Eukaryota; kingdom Metazoa; phylum Hemichordata; class Enteropneusta; family Spengelidae; genus Glandiceps; species Glandiceps talaboti. Next base: position 24,038,382 of record NC_135552.1, read on the forward strand.
AAGGATAGAGTGTTCTATTTCAGATATAATGCAGTCCTTATACTGACAGAGAGCTGCAGCAAAGTGGTTTATTTCAAAGCCACTGATAGTGACATCAAAGTTGTCTAATATCAGAGATGTGGAGAGTAAACCCAACAAACTTTGATCTAGCTATTTCAGAGATTTTGGACACCCATACACAGAAAAGTGTACATACTCCTATCTCAAGCCAACCACATTGATCGTGTGTTTGTTTGTGTTTCCACTCTTGCGACCAAACAATTAGTGCAGTACAGCATAGCACACAAAGCAGGGGGTGATAAGCGATATGTCACATACTTCCATTGCCTAGTTATGTCTTAATCAGCCATTATTAACAGCTTCCTTCTCTTCATGGTGACTTAAATTTCTACAAACCATTGTCCTGGGATCCAGACTTGGCACTAAAAATCAATTAGGCTTGAAACAGACAATGCCTAATTAGCTAGGAAAATACTGCAATTAGTGAGACTACTCCAGGTTCACTCTCCCCCCTAGGAATACCGTTAGTAGTAATTGGAATACCATGCTGGAATCAATCCAATCAATCAAGACCAATTACACAAACTCTCTTCTTTTGTTTCAAGTAATGATAACAAACGACTTCCTCACATTTTTCACCATTAGAAAGTGGAAGCTAGAAAAATTTGAAGCATGGGGTGAAAAAAACCAAGCATTTAAACACCGATAAAGGGAAAACCAGAGAGTAAGTTAGTACGGTTCTCTTTGTCCTGTCACTGAATAGCCACTGACAAATGGTTTTTGTTGAACAACAAACAATCCTTCACTATTTAGCTTTAATATAGCATTGAGAACTATTCTTAACTATGCATTCATCAGCAAATTTAAGTCTAGCATTCTGCCAAATGGAGCCTAATTTAAACTGGTGAATATCACAGCCGACCAGATACATACAATAAACCTTTCTGTAGCACAGTCAAACAAATTGCCAGTCTTTACCCTAGTCAAAGGTGTTGGCTTTCTGCTTGACTGGACCCTGCTATACTCTTCACTGCAAAAACCAATGACATACACTTCATTACGGCCACTATACCCAGTTGAAAACGTGGCATGTCTCCAATTCAAAATATCATTCACTGACTACAATGTCATATCTCGTCATTTTCCTTGGCACAAAACTGACTGCATGACAACGAGTGGAACTCTTGAAATAAACAAGCAATTAATTGTGTTCACATAGACGATGATTTAGTCGACTCCAGTCAAGGTTTTTCTGTATTCAGAGACAACTCCCTGTGTTTCCCCAAAATGGATCGTGTCTAGATGTCAGATTGGAAGACCTGATGCAACCCAGCTACTGTCAATTTCATTTCATTTCATTTCATTTCAATTTTGCACAACCTGCGGAAATTGGTTCCCATTTTGTATGGCTTGTAGCTACATGAAATTTTGGAAGGCCTGAGTTCCTTCACAGGACACTTTAGCCCATCATTCAATAATATACGATGAATGTAGTTATAAAACTAGTCACAACAGATGTAAAACACGTCATAAATTTACAGTTCAACACGTTGGTAATTGTGAACAATGAACGGCAAGGAAGCTAGTGAAATTGACAGCATAATATGTATGCAAAGGACAGTGATAAAACCATTAGCAGGCTAGTACTTGAAACGTGTCTGCTAGGGAATAACTTATTTGCCATTAGTTATCAATATCTAGGTCTATTCACCCATTAGTTCCTGGCTGTCATAGCTCTATATCAATTGACAATATAGTATTCATGGTGTTAGGCAGTCTAATATATATTTTATGTATAATATTGACATTTTGGGCATACAGATATTTTAGTTTGATGGTTTTATCAAGATCTTTAAGTTGATATCGTGAAATAACTCTCCAGTTCATGACAGCTATTCCTGTTTGATTTATGTCATCACTAGATCATAATAATAATCTATTTATGTGATAGTTTATATCCACGATTGGAACATCTGAAGTGTTCACAGCTTTTCTTTTTTTTCAATTTTCACTCCGGTCAGATAATATATTCTATATCAACCATAACATGTATTTTTGGAGAGATACATAACAAAATGAAGTGTTCCGGCTAATACAGGAAATTTATAAAATTGGGAGATGTTGATCAGAATTCTGATGGGATCGAAATAGTGTCTGGATTCATGATACACATCAAAAACAAATGTTTTGTCGAATAAAATGTTAACAAGTTTCAATTTTTTTAAAAACATGGTGGTCATAAATTAGGGTTTATTACACAATTTGTGAAGTTCAAAATCCACAGTCCTGTTCAATAATATATATGGATCGTGGAAGTATCTTTGGCATAAGAATGGGCTCCATGGTAAAATGTGTATAGCACACACTGTAACTAACTCAAACATTGGCCAAATAAAGTGATATGATAACACCATGAAATCTAGGGTAGGAGTGAAATTGTTTTTATTTACATTAATCTTTTCAGCTGTATATCATGTTATGATAACAGTATTATTGTGACATCACACATTTTGTGAGAGATATTGAAAAGTTTCCAATTGCTACACTGTGAGCAAATATTCAGTGTCTAAAAAGCCCAGGGTCAGAGCAAGGGAAGGGGGGGGGGGGGGCGATTTATTTAACAAACAGAGCCCCAACAAATTTTGTTCATCTTAATTTTTCTAGAAAATTAAGATCATAAAACAGTACTGGGTGCAATATCTGGTATTTAGCATGATATATCTTACAACGATATTTTTTGAATCTTATTTAAGAATGATGGGTTCATCATCCTACAAGTATCTTAGAGATCTATACCGGCGTCATAATCTGTGCCGGCATCAGCTGTAATTATGCCATACAAGTATCAGCAGCCACACTCGCATTAAAGACGGAAAATTCAACAAGTATTCTGGAAAATTCTTTAATGGTACAAAGACTTGAGATGGTGACTTTGAATATTTTCAACATTGTATGTAATATTTTATGTAGGGAGGCTTAGCCACAAACTAATATTTACACAGCCTTCTTCAAAGTACTGCTGAATAATCATGTGATCTTTTGATAAATCACATGATTATGTTAAAATCATGTGATTAATCATAACAGTCTACGAAAACCATCAAAATAATTACATTTTTTAAAAAATTTAAATTTAAATTTAAATAATCTATTATGCATTGAGTACAAAGTGAGGGAGCATCATGTGATCAGTGTTAGAAAGTCATGTGACACAATGGTTGTGAAATTGACAGCTTTTTTCTAGTCCACATCAAACATTAACAATAACATTAGTGTTAGTGGACACTTTGTGTTTTAATCATTAATCACCTGATTCCAACATACCAGACACACTGGGGTATACACCTCTACACAGTACTACTGTACAAAAAAAATCATTTTCTCTTTTCAAATCTGAAAATTGCTGTTGTGGATCAAGTTTCAAAAAAATTGATTAGAAGCTATTAATAAAATTGTATAGAATATTCAAATTAAAGGTATGAACCATTGACAATGGTAAAGAAGGCGCTGTAATATGTCTAAACGTGGTCTTACCTGGAGCTGTTGCGTTGACGCACTGCCAAAATGTTTCCTGAAGGGAAAATTGAGAAATAGAATTAAATAGATAATATAGCTATATAGAAATGGTGTACTAGATCATATGCAGTCATGCGTTTACATGTAACAGACACACATACATGCATACACACCCACATCCACACACATACACACATACACACATGTACACACATACACACATGTACACACACACAATTTAAAAACATATGAATACATGTTGACACCTATACAGACACAAAGACACACAGACACAAGTACACAAACACACACACAAACAAACAGAACAGTTATTTTTCTCAAAATATCAATTTGAAGCTTAAATTCAGAACATTTTTTGCTTCTCTACTGTTAAGTCATATAACACAGCACACCACTGTTGAGCAGAGACTTTAATTATTAATACACAGCTTGTAGGCCAAAATACTTGAAATGCTATTATAGCATATTTGAAGTATATCGGCCTGCAAGCTGTGTCAGCCATGCTACAATCCTGTCAACATATTACAATTTGAAATAAATGAAATCTAACAAATCTGTCACAAGATTGATTCATAGATTCTGAGGGAGAATGCTGTCGGCCATTTTGAATACTGTTGACAGAGTGGCAACTCCTCGTTGCCCTAACTACAACAACTTTATAGCTGGTATTTCGGATTTCAAAAGGTGGCAAAAAAACCACCAAGAGGGCAACAAGTTTTTAGTTTAATTAATGTTACATAAAAATGAATCAAAAGGGCCATTACATTAAGAATACAAGGTATTAATGTTACTGAAATATTTGTTGTCACGCAAACGATAAGTCCAAAGTAATAGAATTTACGAGACAACATACCTCGGTGATGTTATAAAATATTGTACAAATTTTACTACAATACTGCTATAAGTTTCATTTTAAATTTATATGCAATCTCCTAACGATTTTTGTCTAATTTAATTTTGGTTGCTGAGTTTTATTTTGGGTTAGATTTGAATTTTGCGATAACAGACGGCACCTAGTGACTGTGGTTTGTAAAATGCTGACAATATGAAGTAAGAGCTAAATTTGAACAGCTGATACCTTGATCCTATTTGACAATAATTCCCAGACTAACATTAAATGTCTAACCCCCAGTATCACTTATTAGCTTTGTTAAATATAACAAATTGTAACTGTATGAATTATTCATTGCACGATTTTGCTTTGTTCAAAATCTTTTCCAAAAGCAGTTTTATCTAATAGAGTATATCGGGCCATATGTTTGGTAGTGGTGTGGGTTGGGGTAGATATTGAAATTGTCTGTAAGTGACTACCGTGTCATATTCATCAACTCTGAGGAATTGCCAGTATTATCACTTTTCCTGTTGTCAGCTACTATTTCACTCTCCCTGCATGGCACTCTTCTACAATACCCTCACTGTAAATTACTTGTCTGTTTCCATGGTAATCAATTGATTTTGTCTGGACATCATGCTAATTGAGTAACAAAACCTGACAAAGTCTTCAATCTCAGTATGAAATAATATATATTACATGAAATGACTCAAAAAAACGAAGTGTTTCTACTAGAAAGTGTGCATGTCACATTTGTGGCATGTTGTCGGTTCAATGGAGATGCAGATGTTTCCTAATATTGTGTGTATGACAAAAAAACCTAACATTTTGTTCTCTCACATGACCCGAAAGTAGTTCCTTTGTAAACATGTCTTACTTCAATGACACTGTCGGTGTGCGTTTAGACTTGCTCTAGTCTATACAATGTTTTCATTATGATATGGAAAACCCTGGCAACAGAGAAAGGGAAATCTGGTCAAATTTACAGACAGACAGTTTCCTATGTGACATTCCGTGTTTTTTAGGTTTTAGAACCGTGGTAACAGAGAGAGGGAAATTATATGTTAGAATTTAGTTTCCTGCACATTCATTGTTTTTACTGTCTTTGAACCATAATAACAGAGAAGGTGAAATCTCGTAGAATTTAGTTTCCTACACATTCAGTGTTTTTACTTTTGAAGGTCGCATGAAATCTGGTACATTTTTTTAAAGTTTCTTTTGAGGACGTTTTGAGGACCATGGGGAACACTAAACCCTCTTTAAATAAATAAATAAATAAATAAATAAATAAAAATAACTGCATCCAATGTCTTTGAATTCCATAAGGTGTTGAAAATATTAGCAAGGATGGGAAATCTGATAAAATGTGAAATACTATAGTTTCAAATTTTTACATTTCACCAAAATTGAAGTGGAGAAGGTCAGTAAACTATGTGGTCACCTCAGATATTAACCTTGTGATATAAGGCTATCAATTTGCTTAATTTTCACTTTCCTTATTTTTGACGTACTACATGTAATATCAATTTGTGTTAAATGAATAATTATTCACTTCAACTATAATAAGCCGCTGTGATCTCAACACACTTGTTAACAACTTTCTAAATACTAAATGTGCGTAATATTGCATCGTAGGAACAAGGACTGAATTTATGTGATATGAAACATTTCGAAAAAAGAAAACTTATATATTAGTAGACATACATTAAGAATTTTAAAGATTTTTGTTGAAATTTTATGAGTTGATACAAATAAATGATGTTATCTATATTTGAATACAAAGTGAGTTGAAAATCAATTTATTCATGTTTTCTTATCTATTCATTTATTTCTTATTTATTATTGCATTCATTACTTTTAAGATGCATTGTATTCTGTTGTTCACTTCATTGATGCAAATTATTCAATGATATTCACTCTATCTAGTCAATGACATCACTATATATTATTCATTGACCCAAATGCACCAATGACATTCACTTCTTTGACCCAAATAAGGCAATGAAATCACAAAATCATTCACTGACCCAAATTAGCCAATGACATTCACTCTATCACTTCTTTGACCCAAATTAGCCAATCACATTCACTCTATCATTTCACTGATTCACATTGAGTGGTGAGTTTCATTCAGTGACATTTCATAATTTCATTGAATCTGTTCAAGTCAGTATGAGACTGTAAGCCACACTAGACTAGGTCAATCAAATATTGTCTAATTTTGTAGAAGTCGGTTCTGCAATCAAATTGTCTTGTGGCATTCTCAATACTCATGCATGTAGCCAAACTGCTCCCTGCTAAAAACACAAACTAGTGGTTGCCGAAAAAATCGTTGGGCCCAGACCAGAAAGTCTAGTTCACAAAAACACATAGTACTGAAAACATATTTTAACAATTAGTTTTAGCTTTGAGTGATGTGAACAGCTTGATGACAGGTAAGATTATTTTTCAAGGACTGAACTCCTGTTTGTGAAGTTAAGGGTGAATTTTATAGGCAGGAAAAAAGCATTTACTTGAGGCTACAAGGGCCTTTGACTCTGTATTCCAATGTTGACTTTATAATCCCTGGTTATACTTTGCTTTAGTGGTGACAGGACATTTGTGAATGGATACATGTGGTCTGTGAATTCACCAACCCAAACTCTGAAGTCTAATTTGGGGTAAAAATGTAAATACACATACGTGTGGTATTCCAAGGTTTTGAACACACACTTTAAAACTACTGTTATAGTGTTACAAAGCAATAGACATAGTAATTTGATAAGACTAACAGTTTCACCTCTAGCTTGACACTCAAGGCTGCCACAAACTACCAAATCAACACTACACCGTTTCTTGCAAACAAAATACCATGGATGAGTAGGTATGTACGGTATAAGGCTGGTCAAAATGTAAGCACTTATATAACACGAGCTTTCAGTCACACATTTTTTAAACGCGTTGTTTCTTTTAATTAGTATTTTTCCTTTTTTACAGCATTTTCTTCACCGAATGTGAAAACTTCAGTTCATACAAACTTTTATTGGTATTGTTCAAAATTTTTGTTTCCCAACTTTTTTCACAGCAGTTTTTTAAAATATTTACAACTTTTATCTGTTTTCTTTCCGTAACATTTTTTAAAAACTTTTTTACTGGTGTTTGAACAACAGTTTGTATATTTCCATCTTTTAACCAGCATTATATTTTCAGTACCTTAATTCTATCTTTTTTAACCAGCATTATATTTTCAGTACCATAATTCCATCTTTTAACATGCATCCCATACATATATCTTTGAATTCTTAGTTTTCCCCTGAATGGCCAAGTTGCACGGTCATTGCACTATACATTTTGTAATCATTTTTATTTGAGAAAGGGCCTTTTTCTATAAGATTTTCATCCTACACTGGAAATCCAATCACTTTGTGCAAATAGTTTAATAATGACTAACAATGCATTGATTGGTTTTGGTAAGAGAATATGGGTAAGAAACTCCACTACGCATCCTAAAATGTCTGACAGTATGAGACAGTTTTCCCACCAAAAATATTGGCAACAAAATTCTTATTTCTATGAAATATTTTGCCACATCACTGCTAATCAAGGAAGTAGTCACTGTTTACGAACAAATCAAAATTTTGGTATGAAAATGTCCACATTTACAACAAAAAAAATAGATAATTCTATCTCATTTGTCTTATAGTAGTCATCTACTCAGTAGTTTTATCACTAACAAAAAATTTAACACATATGCAAAATAGCTCATTTACATAATTTGAATAAAGTCAACTAGCCAAAACAATGAGTTGTTCCTGCTAGTAAGAATTAAACAAAACATTTACAGTCTAATCCCCTAAAAATCACTTTAAAGTTTAATTCACTTATCAATGAGTCACAATAATGTCCATAGTAGTAATGATCACACACTAAAATGTCCCCAATGCATGTTTTCAAAATTTTACTTGAAGTTATAGACCTATTACTAGTATCACAATACTATTCATTTGACTCTGTATGTCCATTACGATATGGATGAATCGTCAGCGCAATTTTGTGATTTACTTTATGATTCTCTGAGTGTCAATGAACATTTATTTCATCTGTAGTTAAATTGAAGACTCAAACACTCGACTCGGTCAGATGAAAGTAAAGTAAGAGTAAATCCATCTTACTGAATAAAACTACTAAACGACGGTTGTCTTAAAAGTGACAACTATTGTGGCTTGACTAAACTGTACAGAAATTAGCTCTAACTCCACCAGAACACCACACAAAGTGATGATGTAACAGCAAACGACTCGCAGATTTCTACTCCAGAGCACCACACAAACTGATGATGTCACAACAAAAGATTCACAACCTCACACACCACACACAAAGTGACGATGTAACAGAAACTCACCAATGTCATTGGACAATTACTCCTTAGCCGTGCAAAGTGTCTCTGTCTTCCACTTTGTGTTGATTCCAATGCCATCTGAAAATTTAAATATACAATAATGTAACATTTTAGAATTTATAATCATCGGTATATCTTTCAATAAATAGTTTGCATATATTTGTAGCACATAAAGTTGAAACCAACAAAGGGATATGTCAATTGAAACTTTTCCTTTTGTGTCTGCAACAACCAAACATGTTTTATCATCCCCCGGCTGTCTATACATATCAACTGGATAACAATTACACACATTATGTCACAGATTCTAGAATTTTCCTCTTTCCCTTTCCTTTCCTTTCCTTTCCTGAGTAGAACTATGAACCCAATATAGCTATTCATATTACTAATATTATATATTTTATTGAATAATAATTGAATGATGTCCTACATAATGTCAGCCTGTGCAAAGCAATAAATGACCTTGTTGTCATGACAAAAACACAAACACATAGAATACTATTTTCAAGTTTTACAGTTTTGCTAATTTTTGGTGTCGAACACCAAAACTTAAATTTAGCAAATTCGTAGACTCAAATAACAATTTGAACAACAAAATGAAGCTGATGACTACATAGTAACTGACAATAACTTGACATTAATTAAAATCAAGTATCTATTTATTGGGAATTGTGGTTGTGAAGAATTCATTTGTCATCTATTTTAGACAAAAACAGACAAAACATCAAGACACATAGAAATGTGCAATTATACACCATAGTCACTACAGCATTAACAAACACTGATGAAAAACACAATGTTTAAATTCTTGTTTAAAAATTTAATGGATGCAAGCAAGGATCGACAGACAGACAGACAGACAGACAGACAGACAGACAGACAGACAGACAGACAGACAGACAGACAGGCAGACAGACAGACAGACAGACAGACAGACAGACAGACAGACAGGCAGACAGACAGACAGACAGACAGACAGACAGACAGACAGACAGACAGACAGACAGACAGACAGACAGACAGGCAGGCAGAGACAGACAGACAGACAGACAGACAGACAGACAGGCAGGCAGAGACAGACAGGCAGGCAGGCAGACAGGCAGATGACAAATGTATCACTAAAAATGTCTGAAACCTTAACCTATTCATGCAGAAATCTTGCATTTAGGATTAGAAGAAAGTACATAGGTACTTGTGATCAGCAGGGTACACATTACTGGATGATAGTAATATAGAAAGATAACCAGAGAATGTCTACACTAGCTGAGATGTGTCCATGCATGAGGTATAGACAAGAGGCCATGTAATTAATGTACAATGTATCAACACAGGACTATACCTACAGGCATTCAAGTCTCTATCTATACATACATGAACCTGCACTGTGTATATATGCGTGTAGAATGCCTACTGGCCACAGGGTGTTGTTATCAAATGAATAGGTTACAAGCTTAACACAGTGAAGGTTTCATCAGGGCTTGATTAGAATTACAGAGTTTTGTGTCTGCCTTTTCATACAAATGCACGGTCAGGCTAATGGAAAAAGCTGTCTCTCAAATTATGGTTACAACTGAAAATTTGTTTGATTACTCTGATGCTCAGCAAACACATGATGGTATTTTGTAACATGTCAAATTAGGAATGTAGCAAATTCAAGGATGAGGTAAAACTGATTTTGAAACTTTATATGGTCACACCAGAACTGCTGCTGATTGGTTTGATAGCATACATCCTGCTCACACCATGTACACTCCACATGATTGGTTGATTCTAATGGCATGGGTAACTCAATAGATTTCATATCACTTTGACTGATTGGTTCACTATATGACATCCGGAGAACTCTTTGGTGGCAATGTGACTACATCTATAGCTTCAAATTATTGGCTAGTTTTGATGACATCTTGGCCACGGGATAACATGAAGTATGCACTGATTGGTTGATGCTGATAGCATCCCAACATGAACAATACAAGGTTTCAACTGATTGGTCAATGAATGAATGAATAGCTTAATCCACTGATTAGTTAGTTCTGATGGCATCCTGGCCAATCAATAAATAGTTGCCACTGATTGGTTAGTTCTGATGGCATCCTGGCCAACCAATAAATAGCTTCCACTGATTGGTTAGTTCTGATGGCATCCTGGCCACTCAATAAATAGCTGCCACTGATTGGTTAGTTCTGATGGCATCCTGGCCAATCAATAAATAGCTGCCACTGATTGGTTAGTTCTGATGGCATCCTGGCCAATCAATAAATAGCTTCCATTGATTGGTTAGTTCTGATGGCATCCTGGCCAATCAATAAATAGCTGCCACTGATTGGTTAGTTCTGATGGCATCCTGGCCAATCAATAAATAGCTGCCACTGATTGGTTAGTTCTGATGGCATCCTGGCCAATCAATAAATAGCTTCCATTGATTGGTTAGTTCTGATGGCATCCTGGCCAATCAATAAATAGCTTAAACTGATTGGTTAGTTCTGATGGCATCCTGGCCAATCAATGAGTACTATATGGCTTCAACCAATTGATTTAGTTCTGATGGCATCCTGGCCCAATCAATGGCTTCCATTGATTGGTTAGTTCTTATATAGTATCCTAGCTGGCATACTTCATGGACAAAAAGAAATGCTTGACGTCTTACAAAAATTCAAAAATATATCATTGTAGAGAATCCAGTATACGATTATGAAGCAACTTGGCCATATCAGAAATCTATTTAACTGTGAAATGATAAGTCGGTTATACTTCTAGCTTCATCCTGACCCCTCTCACACTCCTACACAGATTTCATCATCAGTGAGTCGGGTGACACTATACAGGCCAGTCAACAAACACTTTGAAGCCTACACTTAATGGTACAAGGCCCATCATATCCATTGATACAATTACATACTACCTTCTGTATTCAATTTACCCTGTTCACTTCATCATTCCCAATGATAATTCTATCATCTAGTCTGACAGACTCTAATTTGTGTTGCTGTGGTAACAGACCTGTCATACAGGCCCTTGACGGTGCAGCATTTAATCTCATTCAGTTTGTAGGCATTCTTAGTGTCCTGTATGACAGTCAGTAAATCACTCAACTGTGTAAATTCAAACTAATGTAGTACCAAATGTAGCTAGCGCTGATAATAGACAAGTACCTATCACAACTGGCATACATTTGCTAAGTGTCTTTTTATTAGTGATTTTGACAGCTTTCTTTTATAAAGAACAAATGAGCCACAATCAAATCTAGCCGTTACAATCATAAAATTTGATGGACGCCAGAAACATGAGAGTAACTGCCCAACATAGTATAACAATGACTAAAACATACATATAAAAAAAGACGATTACGTTCTATTTCAAATAGCATGACAAAGTGTAGAAGAGCAGAGGTTTGTTGATAAAAGGAACTGGAACCTATTTGGCATCTTAATAAATCACCAATTTGAGCATTTAATTACCTAATAAAAGTAAGAGTGGTCTGGCTGATTAAAGAAGGCAGCAAGACAGCCTGCGTGGTTCTTATTGCCACCTTACATGTATGAATAACAGGCAGTACCACATTTTACATCTAACGTCCCTCATTATCAAGTCACGAAAAACATCAGAATGTAAATCACCTTCTCAGTCATGTGAAATGTATATATCATGATGCATTTCAACCATGTATCACTTCCAACAATTTATAACTGCAAACAACTAATCAAGCTCTGCCTCAGATCAAACTGCTAATAGACTTCTCTTGCCTTGATTATATTTTTAAAGTCCAAATACTTGTCGAAAAAGCAATGAAAGTTTACGAAAGTACAAATCCATTATGCTAAGATGTTACATGGATAAACTTTCTTGTATTCAGTTTTAACTTTTAACATCAAAACTTAGGAGTATCTAGCAACAAGATGTCTTATAAGTTATACTATAGATAATAATGCCATGCACTGTAATCATAATTATTCAATTCAATCTGAACATATGTAGCAAAATAGGATATTCGTAAATTCCTTGACAATGGTCTGAAGTTCGCATATGCACATCTCCTTCCAAAAATTATGCCTTGAAGGTTAGAAGACACAATGTCTTAGAGTCGTTATACGATGTACTGAAATGACATGACAACATTTCAGTACACTACAGCAAATAACAAAGTAATTTGTATGAAACAAGATTAACTGCTATGTTTTTCTTATAGTTAATTACTCAGTTGTTATCTTTACATGTACATTTCTTTGTAATTAATTTGCAATTTTCATTCAAGGAATTTCTGCATTATAACTACATGTAATTACAACTAAGAAATGTACACTTTCTCAGTAATAACAATTCAATACTTGTAATAATAACTAATAATTTAATTACAACTATAACATTATTCTCTGTTAACATCAATAGGATGACAGTTTCGTCCTTGAATGCTAGAAAATTGACAGTTGGAGCCATTTTACTCGAACTTGAGAGCATGAAAATTTAACTAACTATGTTGATAAAGTCACATCACTTTGGTCTCTCTCCAATATCTATTTGGTCTTAAAAATGGGAAATTCTCATTGTAGTAAGGTACAAGTATTTGGACAAAATTGTAAAAAAAAGTTCAAATCTTTTCAGGGATCAAAAAAATAGATACACTAAAGCTAGATTTCTATTCCACATTCAGTTTTGATTTATGAACCACTAAACAAATTCATTCTATCTTTTTTGTAGACTTACACTATTTACACTAAAGAAGTTTAAACAAAGAAGTCAGCCAAGACCAAAGTCAACATCTAATGTGTTTATCTCCAATCTAATCTAAAGAGTAAAACTATTATCAAATATTGGCTATATTATTTATTCAAGTGAGATCTTCCATACAAAGGAAATGTTCAATGGTCTGATCTTTAGGAGATCTGGAGTGGTCATACTTTTTATAATACTCTGGAGACAAATCTTCCTGGGTTCAAAATCATTTTTATCAATTGTTTTCCTTCTAATGTGGTCATAAGTATTGGAAACCAGAAGTAAATTTTATAAGAATTCTAAATGTTCAATATAATCTTGTTCTCACATAACTATCATTCAAACCCACCATAGTGGTTACTCCCAAGGCTAATATGGGCTTTGTTGTTTTGTTGTTGTTGGTTTTTTTTTGGAGGGGGAAACACCTGGGCAATTATGCAAATAGTATGCAAATTAGCCACAAATCTACCAACAATTTCTATAGTTAACACTACAAAGTAAAAGAGAACTCATATAGGATAGTCAAACATTTTACATATTAATGATCACTATTTCCTAAAAGAGGGGAGTTTAGTCAAAATTGAAAACGCGGAAAATTGGATAAAAACACATTCATTATAACATATACAGCTATGTGGAAATACATACACATACAATCAACACTTATTTCCTTTTAGAAAAATTCTACTCTTGGCTGAGTTAGATTTAGAAGAAGGAATAATGTATTGTAGAGGAACCTTGTTAGTTACTGTCACTAATTACTCCGTGTTGAAAGATGTTGGTTCAGCAAATTACTAACCCTTTTGTATTGGTTTTCTTTTCCCCAATCATATGTCAAACAAGCCATCAAATTCCACTACCGAGGTCTTAACATTTCACCAATTAGAATTTCAATTTTGTCCTCTTTATTTCTTTAATTTTCCGTCTTTTTCACTATTCACAGATATTTTCTTCTTATAAGCTGATAGTGATTGAGTCAAATCAGACCTAAAAAAGCCTACTATACTTTCTCCAATGAGATGCTTTCTATAAATTCACCCGGGGATTAATGCAAGGAGAGTGGTGTACAGTATGATTACAGGGAAAAGCCATTATTTCCTAACTTAGCGCAAAACTCAATAGCAGTTATTTGATCTCCTCTAGGCCAGGCTACAACTGTTCTAAAATCATTTCCTTTGGGCGGGATTTCTCCCTCAACAAAAAAAAAGAACTAAAACACACACTATCTAAATATATTATAACATTTAAAAAATACTTTGAAATATTTGAAATAATATAGCTGTTTTACTGTCTACGTATGGAATCTACTTGATGTGCCCTAAGCATTTTGCCATCTCAGCCCACATTTTTCTAACCCATGACCTTAGCATCTTAGCTTTTATTCAGCAGGTTTTAAGAATGAATTTAAGCTTTTGACGAGCAAATACGGTAGTACCTACAGCAAAACATGGCTATACTTGTGGGAAGTGACTGAACTAGGTTTATGCGAGCCTAAAATACTTCCAATGGTTTTATGTGCCATTTTAAGACTTGTAAACTTTTACAGCTCTTTCGATTCGGGTTTAGTACATTGCCTGACAGACGTGCAAGTCTGACACGAGACCGTCGATCGACTTGGCACTGACTCAATGTGTATGGACGGTTATGTTTTGTCAAGAGAACAGTGGTGAGTGACGGAATAGTTGCGCCGACGGTCCTGTCACAGTTCGTTTACAGTGCAGCCAACAAGGGCATGTCAATACAAAGTGTGTTTACTAAATTTCGACAGTACCTGAAATGATAAATTATCTGAGTATGTAAATACTCGCTGGTTGCCCGTTTGCATGACCTCAATTACGCGCAAAGCGAAATGAACACATCAGAACGGATCTCTGGCAGTTGTCGATAGCTAAGGCCATTTCGGGGCACCACACACTAAGATTTCACACAAACTGACGACTAAATTCTACGTTTTGGCCATGTTTTCATGTATAAAAGACCGTGAGAACAACACTTACAACACATATTCATGTCATTCACTATGATTGTTAAAACATTTACATGTAACGTTGATTTACTTCACTACTTGCACTTTCAAACCACTGAAAAGTGTTTTTTGCAACTTGCTTAGGGATTTCGTCAACTAATATGTTACACACACGGAAAATATATGAAGAGTGTTTTCAAGTGTTGGTTTTTACATTGATCAATCTTTCTCTCTATGTGACGAGGGAAAATACCAATCGTCAACGTAGTTTGACAAGCACCAACTGCAGACGACAGCTCACATTCACAACTCCCACAAGTCCCACGTTCATATTGCGTATAAATATTGGTTTATATTGAAAATAATAGCGGCTAAAAGTTTACCTGGTCGCACACTTCTTGGCATTCTGGACGACTATTGACGTTATGGCAACACCGCGGTTCTGAAATTAGAAATGGAACAACATTTAATGTAGGGTGAAAATGCGGCCATCAACTGATGGAAATTCCAGAAAGTGGATGTAATAGGAAACCCAAAGAGTGCTCCAATACATGATAGGTTTCATGTAGCTTTACTTCATTTCAAAACACGACTCTATTAGTTGAAGTGTCGGCCAATCTGTGAAAAATTAGAACAAAGTAAACGAACAAATCACAATAAATGCC
Source organism: Glandiceps talaboti (assembly GCF_964340395.1). Classification (NCBI taxonomy): domain Eukaryota; kingdom Metazoa; phylum Hemichordata; class Enteropneusta; family Spengelidae; genus Glandiceps; species Glandiceps talaboti. The sequence goes on from NC_135552.1 coordinate 24,054,470, forward strand.
AACACTTTCATTCAAATGGTTGCTTTTCTAAAAGCAGCGATCTTTTCTTTCTCGGGAAGTAAACAAACTGGTCCATTAGTAAAACCAACACACACTGTCAACGTGAATATGGCGGCGGCTGCTGCCTACTAGCCATGTCATCATTACGATCGCTCTCTCCGATCCAAATTACATATACTGCAGGAAAAAATGAGAAAATGGCACAGTTTACCTTGAGTCTGTACACCAGCAACCAGCAATATACTTATAATAGTGCGTATATTCATGTTGTATCTACCAGTTTGTTATCTGCGAGAAAATTCATAGTGGACTATGAGATGATGAACGCGAGTTGAAACCACGTTGAGTGAATATGACCGCATTGAAACGTACAGCACATGCACAACAATACCGCTGTTCCAATTACCCCCTCGGGGGCACTACCCTACAACGTGCTAAAAATACGAGCTCCCTAGTTTCTCCATCACATGGCGTTCCGCTTTTAAGCATTTACGAGCTAATAAATAAATATATCTGATTTAAGGTGACTGGCGCGGTTTTTATGGCGACAGAACAAGATATATTTTCTACAAATACTCTATTTTAACGGGAGGGTGTAAAAGTGCGAGACTAGCTGATTACAATAATAGTGTAATTATCGTAATGAAAGGCGAGCCAATCACAAGACCAATTTTCTAAATCTTTCCTCTATAAGTGCCCTCATTCGAGGTGTAATTAGTCACAACATTTAGCTGCTCAAATAAAGAAAACGCTGTACGGTCCTGTATAACCGTTTCAAAGACACACGAAAGCGAGCGCTCACACCTGCACAATGGACTGTGTGGCGTTCTGTGACTATATTCAGTATGGGAAATGGTGAGAAAGCAAGCCGGGTCCACTGACAAAGACCGACTGTCCATCTCTATTGGAGGCCACTCCCCTTCAATTTGCAGTATATAGTCGCATTACTTTCACACAACATCAAACGTAACGCAATGCCTCCCTTTTGACGAGCAACCGGGGTGTTGTCTAGATAGGGCACTGTTTCAACTCGTCTCATGTTTCTAATAAAGCCTTACAGCAAATTGTCTCTACACTAATTGAGAATGTTCACTGTAATCTTGGTGTTACTGTTACACGTTAGTTTACTAATATCGTATCAGGCCATCAACCTCGCAGTGCCGCTTGCATTTTTTAACAAACCACCAGAGCAAAAACAAATACTAGTACTATACCCATATTTTGGTGTATAGGTGTTTATATATAATTATATATAATTATATATATATATATATATATATATATATATATATATATATATATATATATATATATATATATATATTATATATACATGTATATGTATCGTTTATAAAAGTAGATTTATATAGATACATATCTTTCACATACATTTTGTTGAATTATATGTGATAACACCATAAAACACCCTTCTGAAAATGACAAAAATCTCAATTTTACGTTCGAAATCAATGCGTTAACCTCACCACTTAGGCGCCTTCCACTTGTCAAACACTCAAATTTAACTCACCAAACGTATGTTAAAATAAGCTTTGCTGTAGCGACCAAACGTCTGTCTGCCAAGATCAGAGGCGATGTTCTCTTGTAAGTTTTAGCGATCACACTCTAATAGAGATGTAGAAGCTTCATATCCTTCGAGCTGTGACGCGTTGTCTGAGTGGATGAAACTCGTCAAATAGTCAGAAAAAAACCCGTGGATACCGCAGTGCGATGAGGTGTGCTACAGAATCTTGGAGACCAAAATGTGGCCGTATTGATAGAGAGTGAAAAGGCTAATGTATTTGAAGTTAGTGACGTTTGTAATGTTTACATGGTAAACTGGTAGTGATTGTTCTTGGGCAGCTGTTGTTCCAGCCTACTGTCAAACAATTTTGATGTTCAATCATGATAATATTTTTTCTCCTAAAAAAACCAGCCCAACTTTATTTTTCCCAACCTCACCGCAACTTAATTAAATAAAGTACACTCTGAGTGGGTCCCCTCGGATATCAACCGTTTTACCCATACTGTTTTTTCACTCTCTCTCTCTTTGTGTCTATTTCCCTCCAGGTACTACATCATTCGCTTCCAAGACAATATTTGCCTTTGAACGGCAAACAGTCGTCTGTTTACACTCCAACGTGCATTTGATTAAACTTTTCTCCTCGTTGAATAGATAAAAGGTACCGTTATGTTATCTTTCTCTAATAAAGCACTGCCAGCATTAGTCTCTAACTATACACCTATCTGCATTTCCATTTACATATACATCTACTCACTATATTCTCCAACTGAGTGTGATCCCCAGAGAAATCAGCAAAATGTAAAGCTGAGCATAACATATGGCTGACATGTCTGTAGAAAATTTGTGGAGAATTTCTTTGATAGTGGAGGCTGAAAGCTCACTGAGTCCACTTGCGTAATGCCAAATGCCTGTCATATATGTTTAGCTGCACTAATGTTTGTATACATGACGAAATTTAATCCGTGGGTAAATGGAGTAAGAAAGCAGCACTCAAAGAGGTACTTATTGTCGACAACCTTTTATATTTCTAAATGGTGTCTTCAACTCTCTCTAAAGTTTATTTGTCACCTATGACCCTGTGATTTCCAAACTGTAAAAATTCTAACCACTCTCCATAGTTCTTGGAGTCACCATGGAGAGCTCGAAAAGTGTGAAGACACGGACAGCAGAATCGAATCAATAGTACTATCCCTGATCACTGTTATCTACTCCGCTCAGGTTGCTATTACTTTTGTAAACAACGTTTGAAAAAAAATCTGTCGCTTTATCTCTCCTTTTGTATATTTAGCCATAAATCAATCAACTAATTAATCAGTACATATTTGCTTAAGAGACCGGAATAATGATAGTAATTAAAACACAGTCAGTCTTACAGTAGCACATCTTTATAACTGTATGGAACAAGTACAACCAAAAACCGTTCTTCCCTTGTCCAGCTGGCATCATGTTTTGTAGTGTTCCAAACTCAGAACGTCATACATTTGTAATTGAACCGTATGCAATATCAGCTGAAGAAGTCTGAGTGATTTAGCCGAAATACGCTGTAAGTTCGGAACTACTATGAATGAATATAATAACATAACCTTACTTTAAGCGACTTTACAGAAAGATGGGTGCAATTTGATTGTAAAAATTGAAACATAGAAACAGCTCAGTAAGATGAACACTTGATTAGAGTGGCCCCCTTCTATACCATACATGTAGAACCTTGAAAACGATAGGTCGACGGTGGATCGCTTAAACAGTGACAAAAAGGAGGAGAAAAATAAGTCTATGTTTACATGTTGGTCATGCTTTCATTTCATAATCCCACTTTTAAGTCTGCTAAGTACCTTCACAGTTCGAGATGACAATCACAGGCAGGATTTACGTATCATTTCATTTCCCCAAATTGTCAGTTATAAACGATACTTTCCGACTAAATGGTGTAATGTCGCCGATTTTGCTTCTGATCCGGCCATACAGGGCGTTATTTTTCGCATTTGGTCAGATTGAAGAAATAAAAGGCCAAGTTACTCTAACTGTCTTGTATCATATGTGTGGTGTATTGAAGTGTCTGTCAGTCTGTCTGTCCGTGTGTGTATGTATGTATGTAAAGGGTCAAGTTACTCTAACTGTCTTGTATCATATGTGTGGTGTATTGAAGAGTGTCTGCCAGTCAGTCAGTCTGTCTGTCTGTCTGTCCGTGTGTGTGTGTGTGTGTGTGTGTGTATGTATGTATGTATGTATGTATGTATGTATGTATGTATGTATGTATGTATGTAAAGGGCCAAGTTACTATAACTGTCTTGTATCATATGTGTGGTGTGTTGAAAGACTGTCTGTCAGTCTGTTTGTCCGTGTATGTATGTATGTATGTATGTATGTATGTATGTATGTATGTATGTATGTATGTATGTATGTATGTATGTATGTATGTATGTATGTATGTATGTATGTAAAGGGCCAAGTTACTATAACTGTCTTGTATCATATGTGTGGTGTATTGAAAGACTGTCAGTCTGTCTGTCTGTCTGTCTGTCTGTCCGTGTATGTATTTATGTAAATGTTTGAATAAAATTGAAGCTTGGGTTATATGTGGTAAAATTCGATTGTTTAATTCAATTTGGAATGAAAGACTTTATAAACTCTCCATCACAAAAATATTAACTAGACACATACACCACAATTATATAATGGGTATGAAACAAGCAAAGAAGACATGGTGAGAGTCTAAAGTACTAGTACTCAGTCGACTGTGGACAATACTGACTTGTATTCACACATTGATAATACTGACTTGCTTTCCTTGATATCCACATATCTATAGAGTTTCAATAATTTATAACGATAAGATGATATTAAAAGTTAGTATTACACACAAGCTGCGGGCAAAGTCGTTATAAGGATTATACTCACTGGCCGGTGTTAATTAATATTACTCACTAGCTGGTTTTGATTTATGGTATTACTACTAGCTGATTTTCAATAACTGATATTACCCACTAACTGGTGTTCAGTTATTCATTAACTGGTACATGGTATGCAATAACTGATTTTGCTTACTAGCTGGTGTTCAATATTTTGATTCTGAGCAGATGTTGTGTTATGATTGATAACAGTCACCAGGTGTTTTTCCCCCGATAAATTAAAGTAGTTACCTTGTGTTCAGTGATATACTTATGGCGATATATTCACCATCGATTTTGTTCACTGTAAGGAATTCTGTCATTCTGATTCTAAAGAGTTGGTCAGAAACTGAACAAAACAAAGAATGTTAAAAGAGCTATAGATTGATGTGTTGAAAGGTCTGTGTTGGTACATGCAAATTAAACACATTGTACCACTTATGTTATCACGAAGGAATTCCGTGATAGTAAATGATACGAAACTAAAGTGGACCTGACACAGGTAAGGGTTAAATGTCCGTCTTGCAGGTTTGAGGGGCGACAAAATTTACAGATAGCGGGAATTGTGATACGTTTCAACAAAATAACACACTTTTGATATCAGAAAGAATGAAAGAGAGAACAGGAAAGAGAATATATAGTTTTCAATATATTTAATCTAAAATAATCTAAAATAACTGATAAATTGTGTTCCAAAGCACTATTAAAATCGCCCATTCGATTGGAGATCTAAAATTTATTGAAAACTATGATTTTAATAAACAAATAAATAGCATATAAAATGGTTTACGATATGTCGACAGTCTACACACAGCCCCGTTGTTTTTAACTCTAACAAGTAACAGCAGTGTTAAAGTTGGTTAGATTATCGGATATGTCGATAAAATGATTGATGGAGCCAAAATTTGTATCATTGCTATTAAGCCCAGTGTCCATCATATGTCCCTTCATCATGATAAATTATTTCAGTCGTGGACATAGGAATGGTTCTGATACGGAATTCGTTCGAAACTTGATGCTGTGCAAGTAATGAATCGAGGAGACACACCTGCCAACATATCTTAGTTGGACAAATCTCAAGAGCACTTTTACTATTATAATGGGTTGGGTGCAAAAGAATTACTAAATCGGTACCACACAGACACATACATACATACATACATACATACATACATACATACATACATACATACATACATACATACATACATACATACATACATACAGAGAGAGAGAGAGAGAGAGATAGAGAGAGAGAGAGAGAGAGAGAGAGAGAGAGAGAGAGAGAGAGAGAGAGAGAGAGAGAGAGAGAGAGAGAGAGAGAGAGAGAGAGAGAGAGAGAGAGAGAGATGGTGAATAAATTCTACTAGGGCTACATTAAAAAGAGTGTTGAAAATCGCAGGTAAAACAGTCCTCTATGATGTAAAGTTTATTTTACTGGTGTCGTTCATGAGTCACTATGTGATCTCCCTCGTTCTCAGACCAATAGTTGTAAATAGGTAGATTAAAAGTGCATTTAATCACCAAGATGTGTAAAATGATATCAGCATTATCTTTACACGTTAAAACGACAAATTCACAATTATACAGAATGTGCCAAGGAGCAAACAGATATGCATCCGTTTGATTCCAATTGTGGTTAGGGACCATGGCGTGAAAAAAGACAAGACCAAAGTATACATGAAACAATACGTGCGTTATTTAAACAAACCTCTCTCACATATGTTGTTTATTCCATAGTGAACCACTGCACTAGTACTGTTACGGAGCTAAAACACTGAAAGATTTTTTTTTCAAAAAGAGAGAGAGAGAGAGAGAGAGAGAGAGAGAGAGAGAGAGAGAGAGAGAGAGAGAGAGAGAGAGAGAGAGAGAGAGAGAGAGAGAGAGAGAGAGAGAGAGAGAGAGAGAGAGAGAGAGAGAGAGAACATGTTGGCATGGCCCATATAAAACGCCGTACAATGCTTTATGGTCGCAATATTTCACAGATTTTCACTGACATAGTATGACAAGTTATGTATCCATGCGTTAGTATTTTTGATATGTTATAAGAATATATTTAATGTGCTAGTTTACTGTAATAGTTTATGGATGATTGACGAACATATCTTGAACAACAATTTTTTTTATAGGATGTAAATAGAGAGAGAGAGAGAGAGAGAGAGAGAGAGAGAGAGAGAGAGAGAGAGAGAGAGAGAGAGAGAGAGAGAGAGAGAGAGAGAGAGAGAGAGAGAGAGAGAGAGACGATGGGATGGGTGAGATGAGATGGGATGGGATGGGATGGGAGAGAGCCAGAGCCTGTTGTCTATGGAAAATGATACAACTCTTGTAGCACTTTTCTAGAGATGCCGTTCATCACAGCGTCGTTTTAGCAGCAGTAGTTGACAATTACATATAAAATCAGCTTTGAAGCTGTCAGAAAATCTTCTCCTTATGACCACACTATCAAACTAACATACATTGATATATATCAGAAACAATAGTGGGTGCCTCTGGTGTAGATTCACTCGATCCCTTGTTTGTTATGTCTGTGAAAGTTAGTCATATATCATATACGAACATGGCGTGAATCTACATCAGCGGCACACACCATTGTTTTGTAGCAATGATTATCAATCGATAGCGTGATAAGGAGAAGTCTTTTCGGCATCAATGAGGTGTCATACGTACAGTTTCATTGTGTTGTCGAGTTCATTAGTACTCCCAAGGAAATACATAATCAACTTTTGTTTTTGACAAAATAAATATTGTTTGTAATTAAAATTATGACTGACTGGAATTGTTTTATTCTTACTTGTATTGTTTGATTTCATTTGTAATCTCCGATAACAAGAATGAAAGCCTTAGGCATAATTGAAATCTGATTGAACGCAGCAATTCATAAAATCAACTTATTTCTATGTAAGGGATCTCCTCAACAATAACAGCCAATGCAATACATCGCATGGTATTTCAAAGATGTTAAATGATGTATTTTTAGTCGCAATGCTTGTAGATGTGCTAAAAAACGCATGACATGTCTCTACCTCCTGTATCTAAGCGTTCAAAGCTCCAAACACTCCCGGACCGTCTGTTTGGACGGTGAGGAGGTCGAAAATATATTATACGTTTGGGACAGTCACTTTAAAATTTAATGGTTCATGATTTGTTGGAAAATGTTTTGTGGCAGAAGTTTTAAATGTTAGAGTCTATTTACCACAAAGTCTATTCAGTGCCTGATACTTCAACATTTGAGCCTTTGCGAATTGCAGGTCAATGTTCACCTCCAACTATGTGATGGACGAGGAGTCCCACGTGTCACAAACAACTTGTCAGTACACAGCGACAGAAGTGATTGGCATTCAAAAATTCAAAACTCCCGACATCGACACTTAGTGGATTTATGGGCTAACAAACAACACGTGGAGAAATGAAACAGTCAATATATGTGTTTTGATCTTTCCGACTTCATGTCCCATCTCGACTCATGCGGGCGCCCTTCAACAATCATCGCCCTTTGCCTTTGAGCGCATTGCGCGCTTAAAATTTGAGAATGGAATACTAGTATACTGAGTATGGCCCCAGGAACATGTGACAGCTTACTCTTCTGTAGCTTGTGGACTATGATTAAACTATTGAATAGTCTTGTAATCAAAAGGTAACATTCATAGTCGTTTTTATGCATGCTTCTGCAAATCTCGCTATTAGGACGTATATATACAGCTAGTCCGATGGGCGAGATTATGAGTAACAGTACAGATTTATTCATGATTTGTGTATACAGAATCAAACTAAAAGAACTAGCTGTACCTATCCCGACAGAATAATTAAAACGATATTTAATACTCACCACTCAACAACTTTTTTCAAACAGACACTCACTAGTAAGGCTCGTGGTATGGTTTAAAATGTAATGTATTTATCGATAATGTTGACTTCTACAATAGGCCGCCCGTAGGATTGTGAAAGAGATAAACAAGCAAACGTTTCTAAGAATGTATAGGCCTTAATCCAACCAATGCTGAAAGGGACTTAATCTTAATAAGTCAGTAGGTAGAAATGAGCTGCATTTAATTTAATCTGCGATGTATTTCAGAATATTGTGGATTTAACAGCAATGAGATTATCAAATACATAGTAAATTATAGAATGGGTTTCTGGGATCGTAGGCCTATTTACATCTCTCTAATCACAGACCATGTTCACTCCAGGGTCTATTTATGCACTGACGCAGAAAAAAAAAGTTATTTTTCGGATCAGTAGGTAGAGATTAGTTTGCATGTGATTTGTTTACACCTACTACTAGCAGGAAATATCTCTCTGATGATAGACTAGCATTGTAATTCCGGCCACACATTATGCTGCCTACAGTAAGCTTATAATATTTGGTGGCATTGGAACGTTTATGGTCTGAGCTGTCTTGTGTACCTTGGTTCTTCTAAAAAAATAACTATATACACAAAATTCAAATTGAGGTGATTCGTCATGTATAATTAATCAGTGTTGAGAAATTCGAAGTAAAGAGTTGCAATAGGTATGGAGGAGCCAAGAATGCGATTAGAGATAATGTATAAGAACGTGTGTGTGTGTGTGTGAGGGGGGGGGGGGGGGCAGAGAGAGCCAAGATCGAAAATTTGTCTCTCGTCTCTTAGTAATTTCATCTAACGGTGAGTAAATAGGGTGTAATTACTGGTTAATGGACGTCCGTGTCGAAATACTACAGGTACAGAGTTTCGGTGCAAGAAATATCTCGTACAATAAACAAAATGTTGAGAGAGAGAGAGAGAGAGAGAGAGAGAGAGAGAGAGAGAGAGAGAGAGAGAGAGAGAGAGAGAGAGAGAGAGAGAGAGAGAGAGAGAGAGAGAGAGAGAGAGAGAGAGACGATGGGATATGGGTGGGATGGGATGGGAGAGAGCCAGAGCCTGCCTGTCTATGGAAAATGACACAACTCTTGAAGCACTTGTCTAGAGATGCCGTTCATCACAGCGTCGTTTTAGCAACAGTAGTTGACAATTACATATAAAATCAGCTGTCAGAAAATCTTCTCCTTATGACCACACTATCAAACTAACATACATTGATACATATCAGAAACAATAGTGGGTGCCTCTGATGTCGATTCACTCGATCCCTTGTTTGTTATGTCTGTGAAAGTTAGTCATATATCATATACGAACATGGCATGAATCTACATCAGCGGCACACACCATTGTTTTGTAGCAATGATTATCAATCGATAGCGTGATAAGGAGAAGACTTTTCGGCACCTTTTAGTTTTCCACCACTGGTAAACAACATTCTAATCAGAGACATATCTAGACAACTGCTGCAAGGGTTGTATTGTAATCCATATCACAAAGAAAATTGTAAATTTAATACAATTACAAAGTATATGCTAATATTTTAATAGTATTTACATGAGGCCTGAGCCAGATTATGACATTGCAAGGATCATGATATCGATAGAGGTCTGTCCCGACCAAAGACTGCCCTCTATCGTCAAAGAGAGGCGGGAAACATTCAAAATGGCGGCACCCAGTAGCTACATGGAAGTGCCTTTCAACAACCTTGAATCTTTACGTTGGAAGGAACTGACTGTGCACACAGGTATGATCACTAATTATATTGATATCACAGAATATCGGGAATTGTTTAAATTTGGAATTTAATTTCCTTTCCTTCGCATTGTCATGTATGCCGGCTACACTATCAAACACAGACCGTCGTGCATCTAATTAACACACACATGTGTGTACTTTGTTCTCTAATGTCACAGTTCCAGTGTTCGATGTTCTATAGTTACCTTTGAGCATCGAAGTAGTGTTATTAGCTGTGTCTTTGACTTGTAGAACCCCTTTGAAAGTTGAAATCTTGCTTCTGTCGTTGTTACACCAACGTTTGATATATAATAAATTCTAAAGACGTTAAAGACTGGTTTACATTGTAAGTTTGTTCGCGTGACAGACGTAGTGACAGACAGGCAAAGACATAAAATAACTTTAAATAGGTGTATGTATTGGTGACGGATCAATTCGTCCCAATTTCAACTCGTCCCACTCAACTCGTCCAATTTTCAACTCGCCCCAATTTCAACTCGCCCCATTTTCAACTCGCCCCAACTCTTTGAAATATAATTTACCTGTGCATATATGAAATCGAAGCTAGTAGTACTCAGTTTGGAGGGTCTGTGGTATCTCGTATTCCACTAATGAAGTACCTCTTGCGCTGTAAACACATACTACAATACTTAGTTGCGTTAACTAGGGAGAGGAGACCCGTCTCCAAAACCCGTACGCGCGGAAGTCGTAAGCGTGTCAGTCACTAATATTCTCCCTGGTTATTATCATTCTTATTTCTTATTTGGGTTGTAAACATTAAGTCCTAATGTGAAAAGTGATATTCGATGACTGAGGAAATTTAAAGTTGTTGTGCTAGTATAAGTTCTAGATCTACCAAACACTTAGCCAAAACCCACACCACTTTCTGCTACGAAATGTTACGCTTCGACTGGCTACATAGGTAAAATCATGTAAATGTTTCGGTCCCCGTACTTCGAGTCCATGTATCGTTTAGATTTATAAACGTTTCCTAGTGTTGTTAGGGCGAGTTGTAAATGGGACGAGTTAAAAATGGGGCGAGTTGAAAATGGGGCGAGTTGAAATTGGGGCGAGTTGAAATGGGACGAGTTGAAAATGGGACGAAGTGAATCGCAATCTATGTATTGACTCCAGTATTTATTGTTAAAACGTAGAAGTTGTTATTTACCCCTTTAAAAAGTAAACCGAATTATTTAAAAAACACACATGTATGTCAGTCTCATGTACTAGTACGTATGTACTATATCTTGTAATGGGTTCAATTATGCAGATAATATCATAACTAGGCAAAGCCCATAACATAAGCCTGCGCAGGGTAGATTCATTTGTGACTGGTTGCCTGGGCTGCCTCACGATGATATTGTAGATAGCACCATCTGCGTGGAGAATGCACATAACATATAGAATGCGAATGCGTAGTCATTGCACTGCAATGCATCCTTGGGTAAAACCACCAAAAAAAAAATCGCATAGTATAATCGCATGCGTACTAGTCATTGAAATCAAGCAAGCTATGAAATCAAGTTTTATTAAATCATATTACATTATATTACATATTGTATATTATATATTATATCTTAATTATTACATTACATGTAAATTACAGTAGTTCATACTTTATCATATTGTTATACAAAGATGTATAATTATATATTATATGATTATAGATGTCTTATTGGTTGGAAAGGGATTACACATAGAATACCTTTCACAATATACATATCATGGACTTTTGAATTTGTTTTGCCAGCGAGGACATACGTGTAGGACCATGTGCGCTTTTCCATTGAAATAAACTCTGTAATTATGGGCTATTATTTCACAAGGCATATACATCCAAACTCCTCCATATATGAACATTTGACTAAACACACTAAAATATGCATGCGCCATTTATACCGTTTGAAAACTGGAGGCCACAAAATCTTGCATTACGTATATAATTTATGGGAGTGGTGATTTGTCTGTGACTGTAGGAGCAGTTGTGTTCTCCTATTACGATGTACAATTGTTATTATTCTTGTAAGAATTTAGGTATGATTCATGACAACAAAGTATCCCTTTAGGTATTGAAGTACAAATTGTGTCTTGTTTTCTGTCAAATCACCACTCCTATAAATTATGTACGTAATGCAAGATTTTGTGGCCTCCAGTTTTCAAACGGTATAAATGGCGCATGCATATTTTAGTGTGTTTAGTCAAATGTTCATATATCGAGGAGTTTGGATGTATATGCCTTGTGAAATAATAGCCCATAATTACAGAGTTTATTTCAATGGAAAAGCGTGCATGGTCCTACATGTATGTCCTCACTGGCAAAACAAATTCAAAAGTCCATGATATGTATATTGTCAAAGGTATTCTATGTGTAATCCCTTTCCAACCAATAAGACATCTATAATCAAATAATATATAATTATACATCTTTGTATAACAATATGATAAAGTATGAACTACTGTAATTTACATGTAATGTAATAATTATGATATAATATATAATATACAATATGTAATATAATGTAATATGATTTAATAAAACTTGATTTCATAGCTTGCTTGATTTCAATGACTAGTACGCATGCGCGTCCTATATACTATGCGATTTTTTTTTTGGTGGTTTTACCCAAGGATGCATTGCAGTGCAATGACTACGCATTCGCATTCTATATGTTATGTTATGTGCATTCTCCACGCAGATGGTGCTATCTACAATATCATCATGAGGCAGCCCAGGCAACCGGTCACAAATGAATCTACCCTGCGCGAGCTTATGGGCTTTGCCTAGTTATGATAATATCATAACTAGGCAAAGCCCATAAGCTCGTGCAGGGTAGATTCATTTGTGACTGGCCGGTTAGGCTGCCTGGGCCAGGGTTTGTACACTTGATTTGGGTCATTTTCCAGGGGTGTTGACCATTATTATTTATTTTATTGAATGACATCTCTGACATGGACGAAAAGTAATTAACAACGTCTCTCACAATATGTCACAAAACATTTTAAAGAAAGTCAACACTCTTTGCAGTTGTTGGTTTTAAAAAACTTCATAGCCATTAGGTTAATATTGTTCATTTTCAATCAGCCAACGTTGGTCTTTGGACAAATGTTTTGTTGACATCATAGTGTTGCCGAACATCGCGATATCTCAATTCAACTCGATGATTTAGGAATGTTACTGTACCAACAAACATAGGAAAGTAGTTATTCTTTTTGGAACATATATTCAATTATCGACAATATAAATGTCAAAACCGCAGTTCCACAACCCGGAAATTCAACTGCAATATGTCATCAGTGGTCCGTATCACGTACCGTCCGTCAAACTTTCAAATAGTGTAACAATTTCTTCTAGGGGTACAGTGATGCCTCGATACTCGTTACAATGTTACGATAATCGTGCCAACAGGCCTACTGTTACAATATTGCAATGTATGGCGATGTTGTGTCGCCTATATGACGACCAGAGTACGGTAGCGCGTGGAGAATGCACATAGTATATGGAAGGCGCATGCATAGTCACTGCGCGCCGCAATGCATCCATGGGAGAACCACCAAATTTTTTCGCGTAGTATGTACGACGCGCATGCGTACTATTCATTGAGCCGCTGCGCGAGCTATAATATATATACACACACACACATACACACACACACACACACACACACACACACACACACACACACACACACACACACACACACACACACATACATATATGAATACAAAGCCAGTATTTACTATTTAGTGAAAAAAAAACTTCTTTAACTGACACATGAATGTATTTCAATGCCATGCATTTACTATGGTGAAAATTCTTCAATTTCTTGATTTGACTTAATAATGTGTAGAATCATAGCATTTAAGGGTACAAAACATTCTATAAAAAGTAAAACTTTTTGTTGGATTAGAATTACAATGGACAAACCCCCACCCCCACCCCAAATCTAAAAGAAATATATTTGAAAGAATTATGCATTGAACTATTGTATTGATCTTGCCCCTAAGTAGTGGGAACTATTGTTTAATTGATTGAGGACTTGTTAAAATGTGGATCACTTTTTTTTTTTAAATTTAGATTTTTGATCAATAGAATTAAATGATGGTTTACAAAACGAACATGTTGACCAGGAATGAAATGACATACAATATTGCAATTAATATTTTACAGAGGTACCTCAGAGTATTCTAAAAGACATCAAGGTGTGTGACAGTGGTGGTGGTTATGGATACAAAGATAGTATCAAGATAAATACGCCATCAAGTAATCGTTTCATTTATTGGTAAGTCCCTCTATATTCAGAGTATTCCCTGGAAATTATTTTCACAAGAGGAAAGTGAGACTGGTAACACTTTCTGAAGTTTGGAGTTACATATGCACACCAGAAAAAGAGTACACTACCTTTGATACAATATTTGCATGAAAAGAAGTGGTTTTGAGTATTATTTTCCTTGTAGTTACCCCTTTCTACATTGTTCAGGGAGAACATGGAATACTGCAGTGACCATATTGGTATGGATATTAGTTTACAAAAATTTCAGCTCAGAAAATGTGTATTTTTCAAACTTTATAGTTGGCAGTTGATTTTGATGGATCAAGAAAGAGCAACTTTTGACAAGTGTGTTCACTTTACATGTACATGATATATCTGTTGGTACTTAGGCCAAAGAAAAGAAAGAATTGCTTTGTGAAAACACAAATCCAAAATTGAAATATTAGTTCTTTGATATACCTTTGTTAGTGTAGTCACAAGCATGTCATACAAGTGCAAATAATTCAACATTGATAGATTTATTTATATAAATATGTCAGATTGTCCATTTTTTCTCTGGTACTAGAAATCTATGGTTTCCTAACAGTATAGACACAGAATCGCAGTGAAAAGTTGTTATTTTAAATACACAGCCATCACAAAAAGGCATGTTACAGAATTTTACAACAATTAAAAAAAGTGTAGACTGATTTACATAATCTGCATATCGATACACATATTAACATATTAAGTTCATTGGACAATTTTGACCTTTGACCTTTGGTGATATTTCCAGGCTTACACATGTTTTATGTTGTTGTTTATTTTAGGCACACCAAACAAGATGCAGTAGAGTTAGTGGAATTATCTTTAGATCATAACTTATCAGGTAATGCTGTCCGCCTGCAATTCCCGGATTCACCAGCTCTGCCTGGAGTCAGCATCCATGAGACTCGTAGCAACGTTATCATCTTATTGACCACAGTCAGCAGTGTCCATAGATTGGTGTTACCTCATCCAAACAAACTACAGAGATCTGTAAGTATAGATTGGTGTTACCTCACCCAAACAAACTACAGAGATCTGTAAGCATAGATTGGTGTTACCTCATCCAAACAAACTACAGAGATCTGTAAGTATAGATTGGTGTTACCTCATCCAAACAAACTACAGAGATCTGTAAGTATAGATTGGTGTTACCTCATCCAAATAAACTACAGAGATCTGTAAGTATAGATTGGTGTTACATCATCCAAACAAACTACAGAGATCTGTAAGTATAGATTGGTGTTACCTCATCCAAACAAACTACAGAGATCTGTAAGTATAGATTGGCGTTACCTCATCCAAACAAACTACAGAGATCTGTAAGTATAGATTGGTGTTACCTCATCCAAACAAACTACAGAGATCTGTAAGTATAGATTGGTGTTACCTCATCCAAACAAACTACAGAGATCTGTAAGTATAGATTGGTGTTACCTCATCCAAACAAACTACAGAGATCTGTAAGTATAGATTGGTGTTACCTCATCCAAACAAACTACAGAGATCTGTAAGTATAGATTGGTGTTACCTCATCCAAACAAACTACAGAGATCTGTAAGTATAGATTGGTGTTACCTCATCCAAACAAACTACAGAGATCTGTAAGTATAGATTGGTGTTACCTCACCCAAACAAACTACAGAGATCTGTAAGTATAGATTGGTGTTACCTCATCCAAACAAACTACAGAGATCTGTAAGTATAGATTGGTGTTACCTCATCCAAACAAACTACAGAGATCTGTAAGTATAGATTGGTGTTACCTCACCCAAACAAACTACAGAGATCTGTAAGTATAGATTGGTGTTACCTCATCCAAATAAACTACAGAGATCTGTAAGTATAGATTGGTGTTACCTCACCCAAACAAACTACAGAGATCTGTAAGTATAGATTGGTGTTACCTCATCCAAACAAACTACAGAGATCTGTAAGTATAGATTGGTGTTACCTCATCCAAATAAACTACAGAGATCTGTAAGTATAGATTGGTGTTACCTCATCCAAACAAACTACAGAGATCTGTAAGTATAGATTGGTCTTACCTCATCCAAACAAACTCAGCAAATATAGATCATTCTGTCAGATCCAGTTAGACACTGAAGAAGGACAAGTGATTTGTTCAAAACATGTCTGTTTCTCAATCAAAAGTGGAAGAAGAGAACTTGTGTATGAATCTTAGTGTAACCATATAAATTTAATGTGCTTGGATTAGTCACTAATTGTGATATGTTTTTTGTCTGATAATTTTTAATTTTCTAGGTCCCCTTGTCGACACCAGTATCCATGCCGTCAATCTTTGCTGAAATCTCCGTTGCTATGATACAAGATCCTAGGAACACACAGTTCCTGTCACAAGGTGGCGCTCATGTTCATGAACCACATACTAGTGCATCCTGGGTAACAAATGAGGGGGAGGCTCTGTTTGCCTTTGCAACAAATATAGGAAGTATTTTATTGGTGAAGTTACCACCAGTTGAAATTCAAGGTAATTATTTGTGTACATACTTATACTTGGTAGATATTACTTGTGAGTAAATTTCACCATTTCAAGCTACAACCAAACAGAAGGGTCTAAAATTATATTAGCTCATGCTACAAAGTCAAGCATTTGATATGATCTTGGCACATACAACAATAAGATACATCACCCTCTAATAACATGTGGCATAAACTTGTTTATGAGGATTTGATCGAAGTCATAAAAATGTCTTGATAGTTTTGGGTCTGTTTCTCATTGCATGTACATCTCTCATTCTTTATTATATTGAGTTTTATTAACCGAATGAAATACCATTTTTGCAGGTATTGCTACCCAGCATGAATTAAGACAAGCATCAATGATGCAGAGATTGTGGACTGGTCTTGTACCATCCATGATTAGGTAAGTCATAACTTGTTTATACTTTGATAGCAGTCAATGAAAGGACTGTGTGTAAGGATATATCAGACTTGGAGAGACACTGTAACAGTAGTCATTGTATCCGTGATGATATTTCCTCACATCAGTACGGTAAGGCCAAATAACAAAATGTATTTCTGATAACTGACCAACCCTAATCTAATTTGCCAATCCTAAATATATTCTTTAATTCAAAATTGTGAAAATTGTGTGAGTTTCCATATAAATTTTATTGCCAAAATATCTTTGGGCAATTCATTTTAAAAATCCCATTCCAGAGAAACTGAGTCTTTTAAGACAGTAAATTGAATTCACACAATACAGTCTGTGTATTGTGTTTGTCAGCTTCACATATAATTGTATTCATTTACTTCTTTCACACCTCATCAAACTATCACAGAAGTTTCACACAGACAGTTTGGGTTTTAAAATACTATATAAGTTTCATATTTTCAATCCATCAATCATGTATGTTTAGTTAAGAACAAAACAGGAAACCTACAATTAAATATAGTTGCAGTGTATTTAAACCTTCAGGTAGCTTGTACACGAAGCAACAGTTATTGGTGTTATCGGATGATGACAGTGTTTTTGCCAAGGGTGGTAAGCAGGTAAAATCTACCAGGGTTCCCATGTCATTTTAATAGCTGGGTTCCCAACAAAATTACCATTGACTCTATGGGGAAACACTGCTATTTTTACCCCTTTCCTTCTTTCTGTTATCATGGTTTCTCAACCTTAGCAAAATCACTGTAATGATGTATATTACTGCTTCATATAAGTTGCTAGAATTATCCACAATATTCATTCTATATATCAGTTGTGCTTCATTGTCATTGGCACTATTTTCGTTATGATAGGGGAGGCCAGGAAGCATCTGATGCAGTATTGAGTTTATTCATTCATCCAGTTGGCCAGGAGTTGCTGATATTTACTATATGCCGTGATCACAAAGTCAGAGTCTGGTCTTGTAAGGTGAGATCAAAGTGTTGTTGATTACACTGATTTAAAAATATCTTAGATTGTTGATTTACCATGATTTGATTATTTTGAGATCAAAAGAGATAACGTTATCAGATTTATAATGATAATATTCATCAATCTTCATTTCAATCAATATGAAGCACATAACAAGATGTAAGAGAAGTATCTCTCCATACCAATGCATCTCACAAGATTTCTGTTTATGTACAAAATGTTACTATTCTGATATGTCTAGGATTATGAATGTGTTACTGTCTGTGATATCCTGGAATATATACCAAATAGTGAAGAACTGCAGAATGCAGCAGCCACCAATCACGTCATTCGGAAATCCTTGGGTAGTAGTTCTACGTATCTACAGCTAGCTGTCTATCTAGGCTTTGAAGACAGATCACAGGTAAGGAATTTTAGGTGTCTCTATCTATATATCTATCTATCTATCTATCTATCTATCTAACTATCTATCTATCTATCTATCTATCTATCTATCTATCTATCTGTCTTCTATCTATCTATCTATCTATCTGTCTGTCTGTCTGTCTGTCTATCTGTCTGTCTGTCTTTCTATCTATCTATTGGTCTATCTATCTATCTATCTATCTATCTATCTATCTATCTATATCTTTGAAAATAGATCACAAATAAGGAATTGATGTGTTTAGTACATTTGAACAGTTTGTATATGAATGTCAAGTTAAAGAATCAGAATTAATTTGTTTGATCTTGTAGCCATAAGTTGTAACTCTATACTAATCTTATTAAAATCTGTAAGGAACTTGGTACAATTTCTTTAGTTACCTCTGTTTCCTACTTTTATTGTCGTTTGTTCTTTTTTGTTCTGTGAGTGAACACTTTCTTCCTACATCTGACAAAATGCCATAGGAGTTCAAGTCATGCCAAGTTCACTACGTCAGATTTTAATCAGATTGACTATGTACACAATGACAAATCACATCCAGTATTATTACAGTTTCTATCTACATGTAACTTGGCTATGGGGATAATGTAAGAACTTATGTTGGTGCTTTGATAAACATGGTTGACTTCTTTTTTCATGTATCCTTATTTTTTTGTCATTTCAGTTTTGTGTCTTCCAACCAGTATTGGAGGATGGCCAATACAGACTGCTGTCATTGGCGTCTATTGATACACAGAATGTAAGTTTCATAGATTAATAAAAATATTATTACATTTACAAGGTCTTTGCACCCCCCCCCCCACCCCCAGTACACCTGTGTAGTCTTTTGTCATGCATATCTCAGCTACACCATCAGAGATGTAGATAACGGCCAGTAGCCGAATGAAACTACCGGCTACTCCTGTGTTTTGCCTGCTAATTTTATGGAATTAAAAAAAATTCTTTGTTTGACCCAGTATATTTCCATCAATGGACAGATTGATGGGTCCCATTCATGTTATGTTCTGCATACTTATACATGTATTATGTCCTGCATATTTGTATTGTAGGACAGTTTGATAGATTTCAGTCTAACTGACAGTGAGATTTGGGCAGTGTTTACAACAACAGATGGTCAAACAGCTATTAGATCTATTTCCTATGATGAGTAAGTATATACAGATACTTTGTAAAGTACTACAATTTACATAGAACCTAGTAGGCAATGTTTTACCAAAACCAAATCTACTTTATTTAAAAGTTATGAAAAAGGAAGACCTGATCTATCTATAACTTGAGTTATACTGTATTCGCAGGTAAAAAACCAATAAGAAATTCACATACAAATTTTTAAAATCTAGGTCGAAATGATAACAAAATTTAGTCATTTTAGAATGACTAAGCTCTATGGACAAATAAGGCACTGGAACAAGATGGTATACCTCCAAATTGATTTTCAGGGATATTTGAGTCCCTGAGGCAGATTCTACTTTGAGAAGTCATACATATGAATATTTAGTCAAAGTTCTTCTGTACAATAATGAACACAGGAAGAAATTCCCATCAATTCTTTAACTAATTGTACCCTATAAGTTGAGTTCTTTGACTCTTGTAATTGCAGTGGTATGGAAGGCACATGGGATTCAGTAATGTTACATAACATTGATGTAGTGGATATTCCAATACCTCCCTTACAAGACCCCAGAGTAAGTTACAATGAAGAAAGTTTGTACATGTTGACAAACTCTAGTGCTTGTTCAGTCAACAAAATAGTAGATAATACAATGCCTGGGGTTCTAGTCAAAAGCTTCAGTCAACGCTTTCATATTTGCAGTTGTGTGTACATGGTTAACAACGATGTCAGAAATATTAGATATTAAAGGCACTATGCGGGTATAAATGTGTGTAGGTTGAATGTGTGGTCATTGTCTTGAACTACACTGAGTGATAGCACTAGTTAAAGACAAAATTTGTTGTGGGTCAAAATGATGAAAATTGTGAGTCACCACATAGTAAGGGATAAGGGAACACCAAATGTTCGTATGTTCAAAGTAATTGCTGTGTGTCATTGGTGTCAAATGTGGCTTAGAGGGCTAAGATTGTGACATTTACAGCTATTCTAATACACTTGTTACTTTCTACAGGAAGCCTATGTAGAGTTTATATTTCATCAAAGTGGATTCTCATCACATGCTGTGGCCAAAACACTCAGTAATGTAAGTTATCATTATAATTTATAATCTTTCAAAACATGTTAACTTTTTGAAAGCTGCCTGTTAGTACAATGTCAGGATGTTTGATGGAGACAAGTGCATATTAAGATCACTAAGAGTATGTCCATGGGATGTAAAATCATTCATTCATTCATTCATTTATGCATTCATCCATCCATCCACCCACCCATCCATCCAATCATTTATTCATATTTTCATTCTACATACATACATACATACATACATACATACATACATACATACATACATACATACATACATACATACATACATACATACATTCATTCATTTGTTCATTGGTCCATTAATTTGTTCATTTGTTCATTCTTTCATTCATCCATCCATCCATCCATTCAGTCATTCATTCATTTATTTATTTATTTATTCATTTGTTTGTTTAATGATTGATTTGAGATGTAAGTGAGTGTGCTAATGAAGAGGTCTTCAACTTGTGTTTTTATTTGACATGTTCAGATATTAAAACAACCTGTGGATTCTAGACGTGGCCTAGATGTGTTAAAACAGGAAGTTATCACTGCTATGGAAATAGAAGTGCAGAAAGCTTCCAGAGGCTATGAGTTACCATTGGATGAATACTTTCAAGTACAACTACAGTGCTGGAAGACATTCTGTTCAAATTGTAGTCAATATCAAGAGGTAAGTATTCAGTGGGTTACAAACAAACAAACAGATGGGTGTTTAAAATAGTGGGGTACAGACAGACAAACTATGAATTGAATAACATTCAAGGGATAACACAGGAAAGGATCAAGATGTAGGTTACAGACAGACAGATAAGCAATATCAAGACCCTTCAAATAGAGTTACAGACATATATTTATTTCAAAGACAAACAACACTCCAGCCACACAGTAAAACAATAAACAAAAGAAAACAAAACATGACAAATATACAAGACAAAATGCTAAATACACACAACACAGGAATAACTCACTCCTTGAATAGGAAACCAAGAGTTTGTAACGAAACTTACAACACAAGAATCACATACCCAGTTGGACTGTTTATTGATCTCTGTTTGTTCATTAATTCCAATACAGGTTGTTGACAGACCAGTTGGACTGTTTATTGACCAAAATACAGGATTGATTGTGTATCTTAAAAAGGTAAAATGAATCACTTATCTTTCAAGGAAATCTATACCAAAGTCCTGCTATGTTCACTGCATTGTTTTACTGAAAGAGAAAGAGAGATAGAACTAAAATAATGAGACACTTTCAACCACAGAATTTAAATCATGTTGGATGATCCCCTATGTAGTCTTTGCAATCATTCCTATGTTGCTTTGTTGACACCTATTCATGTTTTAATATTTGACTTTGTTTGCTCAACAGGGTAATGTCTCCTTACTTCGGCCTATGGATCCAATAGAACAATTGTACATATCACATAGTACTAGTCCACCAGACTTGACACTAGCACCACTCTACTGTGATGGTAAGTATTGCTACTGAACTGACCTACAGAACACAATCAGGCATATGGTAAAATTGGAAGCTTTGAGTATGTAGATGAGATTCATATTTATACCCTTTAGCTGTCAAAAAATGATGACTCAGTGTTTGACATGTACAGGATTAGCATTCCTCTACTGGAGCTGATATTAAAGTTTGTGCTACGTATATACACAAGCCACTGGTGTACTCTACCTTTCAATGTACTCAGCCTTACACATAAGTTTTGTGTTATCTGTTAGTTCTGATAGTTGTAATCTTTTTGTTGTTGACAGAGCTGCATCTTGATGAAGATATTCTAACTCTATTTAAATGCATCCGATTGGTCAGTGAGAATGTGAGCAAAGAAATGAAAGCAGGTTTTCAATTCGATATCTGCCAATCAGAACCACCAGAAAATATGGCCCAGGAGATTGCGTGTAATCTATTGGTTCAATCAAGGTGAGTGTGAAATCTAATATATTTCATAGACAGACAAATAGAACATTGACTCTCAGTGTTTTCGCTATAGGTTTATTAAAGCTGTATAGTTTTAACAAGAGTAGTATTTTTTTGATCAGACAACAAACAACATATTCAGTAAAATATTGGGGATTTTGGGTGAGGACCCAAAAATTTATTGTTCCATATTTATGTATACTGCTTAGTACACAAATACGTTTACCTACAGGTGATTTCATACTGCTTAGGATGAGAGCTAAAATATAGTTTCAAAAAATGTACCAGTTGCAACTGGTTCGGCTTTAACTCTTAGCAAGGTAGGGAAATGAGTAGTTTGTGATAGGTCTATCATTGTCACCCTCAGCATCATCAACAGTATGTATGAACACATGGAATGAAATATTTAGTAAAACTCCAAACTTTGTACTGTGGTTTTGGCAGTGAAGCCAGGTAAATAACCTGGAGAACTCTGGTCAATTTGACACACTTACCTCCCTTAGCAAAACTACTGGTCTGCTTTGTAATGTCCAATCATGTATTCATACATCGTCATTTTACAGTAATAATATCCAGTCTACATCGTCTGCTGTATATAAGTTTGAGAGGGAGTTACAGGATTACCTTCAAGGCATGATGGAACCTATTAAAGCTATAGAGAGACTACTATGTGGTATTGATGTAGCTCAAGGAATGCCTGAAGCATTGTCTATGGAAGAATCAGGTAAACTATATCTGTGGATTTAGTTTTATTGTCACATTATGTGTAGTTCTGCTGTCATTTCCGTGTATAGGCCAGTAACAATTATCTATGTCTCATGCCATTAAAACATCTAGTACTTTCTAATATTGTACAGTATGTTTGTGTGTGTGGGGGGTGGGGGGTGGGGATGGGGGTGTAGATGTGTGTGGGGGATATGTGTGAATAAGCCTGTCTGTCTCTGTCTGTCTGTCTGTCTGTCTGTCTGTCTGTCTGTCTGTCTGTCTGTCTGTCTGTCTGTCTGTCTGTCTGTCTGTCTGTCTGTGTCTCTGTGTGTGTCTATGTATCTGTGTATGTCTTAGTCTGGCTGGTTGTGTGTGCAGACTAGACCTGACTGTCAAATATCTTCTATGCATAAGTGTGTGTCATGTCATCATTGTGTACAGGCCTGTCACAACATTCTCAGTTCATACCTGTGTTTGTGAAGTTATTGTAGACCAGTGATCTCCTTTTCAACATAGTTTTGATGCACTCTGTTTGGGTGATGTTTGTAGTACTGCTACCCTGTGTTGCTGTACATATAGTAGGGGGGTTATAAATTGTGCCATATGTGGCAGTTACGTCAGATATATGCTTCCATTTTAGATGTGAAGTATAAGTGTAAAAGACTTTCAACCTCCGTTCTGTATTCTAACACAAAACATAAAGCATAGTTTTTATTTCAATGAGTTATTTGTTATTGTGCACTGCAGTGATGGACACAGGTCGACATATAATTTGTAGTCATCTGTTTGCAAGTGAACATTCTGCCGTCATTCTGTCCGAAGTACTTAAACAAACAAGCTTCCAAAGATTTCAACTGTGCAGTGATCTGATGATATTGATGTATCTCATGCAGAAAATTGACAAACAGGTAAGACAGAGAGTGTAAATATTAGAATTGCAGTTGATTGATTGTGAAATATATTAATTTCTATTTTTTTCTTTGCAAAGTGTAATGTAGTCTTACTGACCTTGGCCTTAGAGCAGCTTACCTGATGTGATTGTAATGTGATTACCATGGCAACAAGCTGACCATGGCTAGACTGAGAAGGAAGTCTCTAAAGTCTTAAACCCCAATGTTTGAATCCCATTGTTTTGGATTAGTACTATCTTATCAGTAGAGGCATAAGGATTAAAAAAAAGATAATTCTTATGTTCCATAACTCCAGATGAGTGTATTTCATACCAATTCAAATCCGACATGGGCCTTTAAAGGGGCAATTCAGAAACCATGGTATGGATTTACTTTATGCAGACATTGGAATTAGAGAGGATTATTCCATTCTATTCAGTATGTTACTTAAATTAGCACTACTTGTTACTTGAATAGCACTACCAACCAATATTTATCATTCCTCAAAATAATCATCAAATCCTCCCCCCCCCCCTTTCAGTAATCCCCAAGTCAGTAATCCCATCTACCCTTTCAGTAATCCCCAAGTCAGTAATCCCATATATTAAATCCATTTCATTTGTTTCTAGATGTGTATAAATCCAGAAGGTGTCAACCAACTTGAATTAGATCTTATTCCTAAGACATCTACCTGTTTGTTAGCCTATCACAGTGTCTATTGGCTTTGTTGCTGCCAATCATCTCAGCCTGAAACCAACACAGTGTAAGTTACTCATTAGTATTCATGTTACCAATGGCAACTTGTCTGTATCCTAGCCTATCACAGTGTCTATTGGCTTTGTTGCTGCCAATCATCTCAGCCTGAAACCAACACAGTGTAAGTTACTCATTAAATATTCATGTTACCAATGGCAACTTGTCTGTATGCTAGCCTATCACAGTATCTATTGGCTTTACTGCTGTTAGCCAAGTGTTTTCCTTACCCAAATTTTAAATCAGACATTAACATAATGCTTACACTTCATGTCATTGTGGCTTTGATTTTGTTGCATTTCCCAGTGTATTTGGATTCATGTTGGTCTACTGGCTCACCAAATCATTGATATGAGAGAGAAATCAAGTCTGTGAAAATTTGAATGATTAAAGCTTGCAAAGTCCTCATTAGAAGTATTCCTATGAACTACATATATTCTGTATTCTCATTAATTGGTTATTTGTTTATTTTCTAGTGAATCTAGTTTACGTCAGTTTGTAGCACTGGAGATAACCCACTCATCTGGTATCAATGCAGCATGTCATTTAGAGTCATCCTGTGGGTCATTGGTAGAAGTGTTTCTACATGGTATTGGTGGAACACAACTCAGGATTTCACTCACTAATTCAAACCATATCAGGGAAGACAGTAATGAGACATGGAACTGTGTCTTATTACCTGCCATCAGTGCACTGGCAAGACTTATGTATCCTTTCTTTTAAAAGAAAAAAGTCCAATCAGGCTTGTGTCTGCCTTTAATATACTTGTATTGATTGCTACTATCATTTACATAAATATGAGTTTTGATAAAAATAGCAACTCTGACGATAACTTACTCAACTTTGAGATCTTGTAAAGAGTCCTACTGTGCTTGACATGTATACAGCCATTTTGAGAATGTCTTGAAATGGTTTATAGGTAAAACTTCTGCTGATTACATCACTAATACCTGAATCTCTTTGTCTTTATATTTGTCAAGAGAAAGAGATTTTACCCTTGTAGGAAATCCAAAAAATTGCCAAGCACAGTTATTGATTTCTTTTTTTAAAAAAAAATACATATCTTGAATCCTCTGTAGGAAATTTTTACTAAATCATCTCTATGTGTTATCCTCAGTGCCACAACACCCTCTGTGAAATAAATCCTACCCCTGCTGCTAATTTAGTGATGCAATTTGCATATTGCTGAATTCAGATATTAACAACAACAACAACAACAACAACAACAACAACAACAACAACACACAACATTGCATATGGATATAAGATGACCATTGATCCAAGTGTGTGTTCTTCAACTATCTGACAAAAGATATCTGGCTCACTGCTTTCAAAAGTGACAACAGTCAAAATATTCAAATGATGTGCGCATAATTTCTTTAACTTGTGAAAATCAGCTGGCCTATCAGTAGTAGTTTTCTATTCTGTGAGTTTCTCCTTGGTAAATGTCAGTATGTTCAACTTCAGGTAAGGTTTTCTTCTTAAAATAGACTGAATTGTAGACAGGGGTTTCATTTTGTTCTATCAATTGAAGTACATTGAGAAGTGTATGCACTAAGTACAATAAGTGACAATCTCAGTGAATCTTTTGAAAACATTTCTGCGAAAGTAGCCTCAGAAATTAATAGTTTCTCATTGGTTTGGCATGCATTTGTGTATGCCACATATGTACATACTAGGTATTAACACATATTTATACATACACACAGACACACAGATGTATATACACATACACACACACACTCTAACACATACAGAAGTAAATGTTTAATACAATTGTTCTTAAGGACAGGAAAGTATTTCATTCAGTATAAAATGACATGGTTGTCAAAAAATCAGTTTCGAAAAACAAACACATCCAAACAGAATTCACATTAATAATATTGTGATTGTGATCTTGAAAAAAGAAATGACCCAGTGTGAAGTCAAGTCACACAAGTAATTTAAAATTATGTTCTGTTTGATCTGTCTTACTTTACCTAGGAATATATCCAACTTTTGAGTGATTGGTGTGAGTGGAATACATCATCCAGACATTTCCTACTAGGACAATGTTATCTAAACTGTAATGAGCCGTACAAAGCAGTGGAATGCTTTCAGTTAGCCTCACATGGAGTTGTCACCGATGAATTCCTACTTAATAAACTGATACAGACTGATGACGGAGACACTAAAGCATTACAAGTTATTTATTATTTAAAGGTAAAAGAGATTGCGCGCGCTTGCGTGTGTGTGTGTGTGTGTGTGTGTGTGTGTGTGTGTGTGTGTGTGTGTGTGTGTCAGTGTGTGTGTGTGTGTGTGTGCATATGTGTGTATGTGTGTATGTATGTTCGCGCGCATACATGCATGTGTGTATGTATATGATTGTGTCTTAGAATCACATTTGTGTATTATTCCTATATACCAAGCTTGATTCTACCAATATAGCAAGTGATAGTTTAGTATCCTTCAAATTGTTATACTAAGTTAATTTGTCCAGTTTGTCCTGATGTCCTAGTCTAGCTGCTAGACCCTTAGGACATTGTGCTAACATTTAAAAGCAGCTGTAAGCTGTGTACCTGAGAGCTTTCTCTAGGGAGCTGTGTACCATAGGGACTGTGAACAGTAGACAC
This sequence comes from Glandiceps talaboti, assembly GCF_964340395.1. Lineage (NCBI taxonomy): Eukaryota > Metazoa > Hemichordata > Enteropneusta > Spengelidae > Glandiceps > Glandiceps talaboti. The sequence continues at coordinate 24,082,141 of NC_135552.1, forward strand.
TGTCATCCTTCACCTTCTGTTCAGTGACCATCTGAGCATAGATCTGAAGTCTTACTATAATTCTACTGATGTCGCTGATGTTTACATTTAATCAAATACTTCATGGTTCTATCTAAAACTTTATTATTCTATTTACAGGTGCTGAGACTATTGGAACAGTTTAACATACCAAATCTAGTGATTTCTCTTGCCAAGACAGCTCTCAGTATTGCTGATGATGAAGATCCAAACATTGTGAGTACATAATCTATGTGAGCATTCAAAGAACAGTACAAAATAACCCATAATATTAATACTTTACATAGTGTATATGTGTATATATCATTCAAGGTGGTGAGTTCAATTTACCAAGGTTCCCCAGTCATTTTATAAGGAGACAACATCAAAGTCAAGGTATAAATAATCTTGATCAGATTTCCCTGCTTTGGTTATACCAGGGTTCTCAAATCCACCACCCCTGGTTTGTAGGAAAATTGAGAATATGTGATAGGTATGAATAATGGAGTTATCTCTGCTTATTGAAGTCATTTGAACACTTTGGGTGCAGATACTCAAATTTTCAGGTTCTTTGGTACTGAACCTTTGACCTCAGAATCATTTCTGTTTAGTGTGATGTGATCATCATACTATATTGTTAAGGGTTATATACATATAGTCTAATGACATTACAGTAGTGTTTCTAAATAATTGTAGCCTTTAGTTTCGGGAACTTGATAGTTACTTGTATTAGACTCAAGGTCAAGGTACTTGTATTAGACTCAAGGTCAAGTTACTTGTATTAGACTCAAGGTCAAGTGTATTTGTCTCTGTATCTTTACATGTACTTGTGTATGGTGTATGTCTCTCTCAATTTACTGTTATTTTTACTAAGCATGAAAAATGATGAATACTTAGAACACCAAAGTTAGGGAAAACACAACATTTCACTCAGAGGGCAGTTGATGTTACCGTACACCATATAACACAATAAACCTTAGATGGCACAATGACTTACCATCACTTACAGAGTGGATGTTTTAACTTTAAGTACATGCATGTGGTTATAATTACAGCCATCCCTGTGGTCTAAAATCTTCAAACATCACCTTGAACTAAGACATAACCAGGAAGCATATGTAGCAATGACTGCTAACCCTGACCCAATCAGGTAACCTAAACTGTTTACTTTTGGTTGTGTTTGTCTGCATCTGTGTGTGTGTGTGTGTGTGTGTGTGTGTGTGTGTGTGTGTGTGTGTGTGTGTGTGTGTGTGTATGTGTGTGTGTGTGTATGTGTGTGTGTGTGTGTATCTGTGTGTATGTGTGTGTGTGTGTGTGTGTGTGTGTGTGTGTATCTGTGTGTGTGTGTGTGTGTCTGTCTGTCGGTCTCTGTGTATCTGTGTGTGTGTATGTGTATGTATGTATGTATGTATGTATGTATGTATGTATGTATGTGTGTGCATGTGTGTGTAAGTGTATGTATATGTGTGTGTGTATGTATATGTGTGTGTGTATGTGTGTGTGTGTCTGTGAGTGTGTGTGTGTGTGTGTGTGTGTGTGTGTGTGTGTGTGTGTGTGTGTGTGTGTGTGTGTGTGTGTGTTTTAACATTTTGTCAAAAGATGTAATAAATAAGTAAAATGTTTTCAAGAAGTCTTTGCCATAAATCTCAGGTACCTTTGACCATAAAAGTTGGGAAATGTAATGTAATGCTTCAGGATTTGTAAAGAAGAACTCTGACATTTGTGTGCTTGAAGCCTTTGACTTGTTGAGCATAGAGGTCGCCTGTATGAATTATCTTCTGTTTTCCTTGTCTTTTTCAGACGAAAGGACTGTCTACGTCAGTTTATTGTTGTACTATTTGAGAGATCACAGCTGCAACAGTTGTGTGAATTTCCATACATAGATCTTGAAGATGAGGTAATGTATAGGATATCTAACTCTGCTATTCTTTAAACTCCATCATTTATAGCTTGGTAGTAGTTTTAATGCTAGAATACATAAACTCCATTAGAAATGTTAAAATCCAAACAGTCAATTTGGACAATAAGGTAACTCTGAATATGTTGTGTTATGTGTCACTTCATGAACAATTAGTCTACATGTACTGTAAAGATTTATTGAAAAAGTCTGCCTCCCCCCCCCTCTCTCTCTCTCTCTCTCTCTCTCTCTCTCTCTCTCTCTCTCTCTCTCTCTCTCTCTCTCTCTCTCTCTCTCTCTCTCTCTCTCTCTCTCCTCTCTCTCTCAGTATCTCTCTCTCTCAGTATCTCTCTGTCGCAGTCTCTTTTCTCAATTCATTAATTAATCGATTAAACTTGTTGCATAGAATTGAAGCAATGTATATGTTTCTTGTTTTAGTTTGTAAGTATAGTTGAATCTAGAGCAAGATCAGTGGACCTGAGAACTCAGAAATATTATGAATTCCTGTATGCATTCCATGTATATAGAGGTAATCACAGGAAAGGTGAGTGTATACAGTTTACCACTGGAATTTCAAATCAACACAACCTTTGTTTATAGCTTACAAGATTGTCACAGGTTTTAATTTTGTCTTTGTCAAAAAGTTTTAAATGCTGAGCTGAAAGTTGACATTTTACACACAGAGTGCTAACCAATAGTTTGTCATTTTATCACCATTGCAGTAATGCTTATGATTCATTTACATTTGAAACAGTATATCTGACAAGTTGAACTGTTTCACCAGCATAGTTTTGATCTATGAATAGGTTTTGAATAGGTTAACTTAATATATCACATTGGTTCTACAGCTGGTAGTGTGATGTATGAGTACGGTCTGAGAGCTGGTAGAGAAATTACTAGTTTCACTGATTATCCCATTGTTTCTACAGCTGGTAGTGTGATGTATGAGTACGGTCTGAGAGCTGGTAGAGAAATTACTAGTTTCACTGACTGTATCACATTGTTTCTACAGCTGGTAGTGTGATGTACGAGTATGGTCTAAGAGCTGGTAGAGAAATTCCAGGACTTCAAGGCTTACAAAGACAAGTGAAATGTTATGTTGCTGCCATTAATTCATTACATCTAGTTAATCCTAGACATGCATGGATTACTAAACCATCACCTGCTAATATACAACAGGTAAGGTAGTTTCTGTAATAAACTTTATCACATTTATGGAAGTGTCCAAAACTTATACTTGATGCAGACTTTGGTGATTTCCACTTCAATGACTTCATATACAGATACATATTCACAAATACAATGATAGAAAGCAAATCAAAGTCCAGTTTTAAAGTTATTACTTTAAATCGTGATGTTTTGAATTCCATGATCTTGGATTACTACTATCTTATCAGTGGAACTACAGGGATCAAATAGGATCATTCTTTTATTAAAGAACAAGTGTTCAAACTCGACAGGTAGTAACTTAATCAAAGTGTTCAAACTCGACAGGTAGTAACTTAATCAAAGTGTTCAAACTCCACAGGTAGTAACTTAATCAAAGTGTTCAAATTCCACAGGTAGTAACTTAATCGAAGTGTTCAAATTCCACAGGTAGTAACTTAATCAAAGTGTTCAAATTCCACAGGTAGTAACTTAATCAAAGTGTTCAAACTCCACAGGTTATTAACTTTAATCAAAGTGTTACAAGTTATTGTTAGAATTAATGATTGTAACACCACAAGTTTCACTACTAGTATCAGTAATAGTTAGTTTGCCATGCATTTCATGGATGTCACTCTACACCCTTTTGTTTAGTCATTCATTTTCTTGTTTATTTTTATTTATGTACTTGTTTACTTTTTATTTTTAATAATCAAGGATATTGATGTTCCTGGAATGTCTCCAAAAAGAAACTATGATGGTGAAATGATTGAACACAGTCCAAGTAAGTAAAGTAGATAGAAAACTCAATATTTCCCTCATTTGTCGAAAAACTTATCACCACACAATTGCTTCCCAAGTTTTCCAATGTTTTGTGTTAATATTTTATAACCCTGATATTAAAGAGAGGAATGGGTACAATATGGTAACACTCTTAAAGTCTCACATACTCAGTACATGTACCGTAATCTTGATGGAGAACTGTTAGTAAAATGACTTGGGAAATTTCAATGTTTCAAACTTTAAAATACTGGCCTTAAGAAAAACACTAATTTCAATTCTGAAGAAATTGTTGTTGTTGTTGTTGTTGTTGTTGTTCAACAATGAACACTTTGCCTTTCTAAAGAGATTGCTTTTTTGGGTTTTCACAAAATATATCTTAATACTCTGAAATGTTTGTTTCTTTAGTATGACACTCAGAACCAAGGGGAGATGATTGTGTTTTCTGATGACATTGCTGGCAATGTGTATAAAGACATAATATTCAAATAATCAAATAAAAATGTGATTTTTGATTGCAGTGACAAAACATATAGAAGTACTAGAAATAGGAGACTTACAGAAAGAGTATATGCTGGCATCGGCAAGACTTAAACTGATTCAGTATGACCCCGATGCTGGTTTTATGGCAGGTAGGAAACCCCTAAATAACATAATATCTGTCTTTGCTTTGTTAAGTAAGTACATCAAATTTTAGGGGTCAGCTTTCCACAGAATTCATAAATATCCATTCTAGTTTTCCACATACATCCATAGAGGGCATACTTTCAGTATTTATATATTTGCCTCAAGTGATAAAGAAGTATCAAATGATGTAATAATGTTGGCTACAAATATGATATGACAATAGGGTCGCATGTATCATCTGTGAATCCAGGAGTTGTAAAAGTACAAAAAAATGTATATCAACTGTTTTTACCAAAGGTTTAAGAATAGAGATGGGAAGTCTGCCAACACTTGCATTGTTTCATTGTAATAGGCAAGTACTAGTAAAAAGTGCAGGGCTTACCATTAGATTTTACCTGCTTGAATGTCACTCTTACTACAACAAGCACACTGAGTGGTATACTACGTTTCTACCATATTAATTAAAAAGCATTTAAAGTTGATAGCAGTAAAGATAGATATGATTTATGATATCTTTCCATCCTAGGTCCAGTAATGTCAGCGGAAGAGACAGTCTCCATGTTAGTAAAGACAGGATTATTTGACACTGCCATATCAATATGCAATAACTTTAACCTGGCGTACAGTTCAGTTTTTGAAGCACTAGTATCAAAGTAAGTACTACTAAATCTTGTAGTTTTAAATACGGCATCTCATTGTGAGATTTTTGGTCAGATTGTGCTCAAAGTGTTCAGTTCTATCCATCAGATAAGACGATTATCTAGACCTATGACTTGTAGTATTAAAACAAACTCCCACCCATTTTTTGACATTATGCAATCTCATTTACAATGGTTTCTGTCTGCAGATGTTGCCATGGCAGCTCAGATAGTTATGCATGGAACTGGTTGACAGTCAATGACACCAGTCACTTGAGCAGTACGACAGAGATAAGGTTTGTTGACTTGACTGTTTTTTATAGAATACACCCCCTTCTATGTATTAACTTTCAAACTGTTAACCTTAAGAGCTGTGTTGTTGCTTCTAACTGTCAAATTCACACTTTGTGAGGTACAAAAATGAGTTTCAATGCTTTTGCACAAAATAAATTATTGTTCTATAGACTAGATGTGAAATGGTACAGAGAATGTCACTTAGAACTTAGAAGTGGTATTTTAGACATAATTTTAATGACTAATAACAAACTAAGGTGACCCACCATTAATATGCAAATGAAGTAATTAATTATGCAATACCATTACAACCACAAGAAAGGGAGTTGCTTGATGTACACTACAGATAGTATTGGAAAGAAAGAAAGATAAAAATGTAACATATGTACTATAATGTACACAGGGGCATAGGTATATGATAAGTCTTGTTGTCCCGTAATTGTAGAATGTTATTTAGTATATGAAATATGTGCTATCGCTTGTTGTCCCATACAGAGCATCAGAATTGTCCTGGAGGTTACTTGAATATTATTTCCAAAGGTTGGACAGTGATGGTGAAAACGGTTATCGTAAAGTTGTTGCCAGTAAATTACTTTCACTTGGAGTACCTCTACCATGCTGGCTGATCCATTCATATAAGGTAATTTAGCACTACCTTCTTGTTGTCATTATTTTTATATGTCATAAGTTTTTGGTCATTAGTACTAATTATGTTGATAATGCCTCTACCCTATCCAACTGAATGAGGGGTTGGGATGCATAATTATGCTTCTTGGTCAAAAAACTTTTCACATATTAAACTGGTGATATTTATGTGCAATAAACGATTCCTTTACATGTGTTGGCTGTGAAACTAGTCGATCCATTTTAATTAACTGATATGAAAATATTACAACAAGATAAAAAACTGTCGGCAAGAGAGGGGAGGTGGAATGTCTGTTGGATAATGTATGCTTGAGTTATCACCTGAATTATCACATCAACCAATCAAAATGTGTATACCATTCAACTCTAAATGTTCATATCTTTTACATCCTGGCAGAGGAAGAACACACCGGAGCTGCTTCAATTGTACATTAATTTTGATCTTCTTGAAGAAGCTACCAACTTAGCTTTAGAGTTTATAGATGCAGTACTTGGTAAAGGGAAGGAACATTTTGGTTTGAAGGTAAGTAAGGCTATTAGAGGTTTTCATGTGGTTAACCCATTATTACTTTCAACTGAATTTGGACAGGTTGTTTTCACACATTTGTTAGTTAGCAGCACTTCTAAAAAGACAATATGGATGGATTAAGATGAGTTTGTTGAAAGATTGTGTGTAACACAAGAAACAACTGGCTAGACCCGCCTTACTTTGATAGCTGATGAGATGAACTTTATACAAATTTATGACGAAATCAGTAAACACAGTGCTAGGATGTAGACAACTGATTACTAAATACCCTATCTTTTTTTTGTAGAGTTGTTTACAGGGCAGCCAAGCCAGTAATATGTGGCTACCCTACACTGCCATAGATCAATTGTTATATATACTGAAGGAATCTAAAGGAGACCCTCACTTTCAACAGGTAAGGAAAAACACTGCATGATGTCATAGTTCTGTATAGTTTCGTTGACTAACTAACGGAAAACTCTCAACTTCAGAATTTCAAAAAATGGCTGAAAACTTTGTAGCTCTAACCCCAAATAGGTGGATTAAAACTGTGATTCCTACTTTTGATCAATTGGCCCAAAATTTTGTAATTCTGTAGTACTTTCCACACTGTGTTCAAAATTTTGTTATTCTAATATCCAAATACTTCTTGGTACCTGAAATAGATTTGACCACCTAGGTGTGTCATAAAAATAATAAACATTCAATTTTTTGGTGTCACACAAAGACCTCACTCAACGCACTACACAGGCATTACTATAGCCGTGTGTGGGAATAAGTTGACCTAGTCTTTTTTGACTCTTTAACTAGAGGTAAAATGCCACTGCAGGTACCAAGAATTGGCTCAAGATAGTGTGATTCAGCAAAACTCTCTATATCATGTCTGTTCACATGGTCAACATCTGACATTGCATTTCTTATTCTATTTACATCCATAGCTTTATCATGCATTGAATGATAAACTGAAAGTCTACTTTACAACGACAGAGAGTGTATCTGAAGATATGGAAAGGACATGTAGACTTAGAGCAAAACAGATCATGCAGGAACGGTTAATAATGGAATAATTTCGGGTTGTTCATATCCAAACCAGGAGCCGCCATCTTTGTTTTCTTGACCAAATATATTCATCAGTTTGGTAATCAAATAAATTAAAAATTTATAACAGAACTGTTTGTGTATTATATCAAAATAGCCAAGACAGGTCATTAGATTTCTGGGCCTCAGACTTTATCAAAAGATTTTACCATATTTCAGTTGTATGTTTCACAAGCCATTCATTTCTGGAATGAGATGTTACAACTTCCAATTGTTTGATGGGAATTGAAACAGGATCATTTAGTTCTGATATCAACATCAGAAGCTGAAATCAACAAAAATGACTTTTTTTTGGAACTAATACTCATCTTTTATCAGAGAGTTTCACATCTATTTTCATACTCATGTATTAGATATGTGGAAAGTGGTGAAAGTAGAAATTAGTGAAAGTTGTATGTACATGTCATTATATCAATTTTGTACTGTACTCCAAGTCTTTCCTGATTATTATCAACAATTAGTGTTTGGATTCTATAGCCGTGTAACCATAGATACCGATACATTTACCAGTTTTTGTTGAAAAATATATCATGGAACAACTGCTGTACTGTAACCATCATTTATATAAACTTTATTCATATGTATGTATTGTTTAGTAAACATGTCAGTTTACTTTCAGCTTTATGTCTGAATAAAACTGTACAAGTTGTAATGAGTGAAACAAACTGACTACATTTGTTTGTATGTATGTATGTATGTATGTATGTATGTATGTATGTATGTATGTATGTATGTATGTATGTATGTATGTATGTGTGTGTGTGTGTATGTATGTATATATGTATATATGTAGGTATGGATGGATGGATGGATGGATGGGTGGATGGGTGGGTGTGTGTATGTATGTGTGCATGTGTATGCATATGTTCTGGGGTTCTCTTGGTGTGCATGATTAGATCTTTCTTAGTGTATTTTACCGTTTACATCTAAAAAATCAATTTGATTTGGGAGAGTTTCATAACAAGGACACAAGCCACTAACTTTTGTGACCAACTTTATTCAGAATTTTCAACAAGGCTTTCAACAATATACATAACATTGTTTGATTCTAGGAAGTAGAAAGAACCCATTCAAAACTAAACCTAGTGTTTTTGAACACAAGTATATCTATGTTTAAAAAATATCCGAGTGTAACTCAAAAACAAATGTCTGTAACTTTAGCTCTGATGCGTCTACTCATAAAACATGAACAATTATTTTTACTTTTCTGTATATTTCGAAAATACAAACCTTCAATTAAAAGTTCCAGATAATGTTTTGATAAGACAGATGATGATATGCTACAATTCAATCCTTGGTAGACAGTCATAAAATAAGACGTGCCATTTTGGGTTCTTGTTTCAGTACTCTAAATGTTTGGATAAAATAAAATGCCAAAATACAAATCTTTCTGTGTATAAATCCTGTATGTAATATGATATGGTGAGTTTACATCTAGTTTTTCTGATGCTAGCACTGTTGTTGTGGAATCAAGCAAAAGTTGAACACTGCACTCATTTGAGTCAGTGGTACTCGGTCACAACCAAGGTGTATTTTATATTCCTCTTGCAACAAAAGACTACTGGTACACAGAGTAACCCTACAAGACCGTCAATCAACTATATAACCATCACATAGCCTAGTTTTCTAGTCAACACAGGCTGTTAAAGGTGAAACTGCATAACCATTACATACTAGGCCTTGCATACTTGCTGCCTGGTGTGTTAACATGTTATCACCACATACTTGCTGCCCAGCATGTTAACATGTTATCACCACATACTTGCTGCCTAGCGTGTTAACATGTTGTCGTCACATACTATCGATAGCATACTATAAACCCGGAAATTTTTGATAAAGACTTATTTTGCTGGAAAACATAAACACAAAAATAAGTAGTGACTAAAAGGCCTTCTTGTACATGAACACAATGTACCAGTCTGGTAATTGGTAAAAATTAGTTTTTGAGAACTAGCTGAAGACTGAAAAATCACAAAATTTTCAAGTAATGAAAACATGTAGGTTTACAGTATGTCCTGTTTTATAGTTTATACTGTCTACTTAGCTAACACTATATTTATTGCTTTTTAAATCATAGCAAGATAATTTTCCATTGGAAAATACGTCATCTTATATACAGGCCTAGTCTGTAAGGTATGCTGTGACAGGGCGCCCTCACACATCGGTCAACCCGATCAGAGGAGGCTGGTGAGGGCGGAATGGCATGATGTATCGTACAGTCTAACACAGGCCTTGATTCTGGCCAGTACATGTACTTTATGTTTAATATTTAACTTTACTCAACTGTAGTTTTATTTCATTGTACAAAATACAGTTTGGGTTGTACATGTATGATTTCAGCATTTCAATGGCATTGTGTACATATACTTGCATTGTCTGTACATAACACAGGTAGATACATCAAAAATCAGTTAGGAAATATAGATATGATAAACCCCCACCCCACCCCACCCCCAGTGAATTAAACACAACCACATGCACATCTACATGCATCTACCATGCCCACACAACTCATGAACCTGAGTTCACTTTTGTAGAAAATATTCTCAGGGGAGAGAGCAAGAAAATAGCACCTTACAGCATTCAAGATGTGAGTAATTAAGTTTGCATAGGATACATAGAACTTACAGAATGATCAAAATATCAATTTTATAATTCAAAATTTGGCAAGTTTTAGTTTGTTAATATCAATAATAATAATACTGGCAAATGGTATATATTGACGTTGTATTATCACCGTTGTCATTTTAGTGTGAAGTTCAAGATATCTCTAACGTCAAAATCTCATCAACTTAAAAACATTTGCAATTCCTACATCCCTTTTGTAGGATCTAGGACAGTTTGATGTCCACCTAGGTTTACATAGACATCACATTGTAAACATAAACAGGTCCTTTAACCCTTCTGAAATCACCCTGACTTAGGACACCACAAGTAGTACTACTGTAACTTTACATCCATACTGCAGTACTTAACTTGTTATCAGTCCATAACCCTATCTTGACTATACACCAATGTCTTTGAAAGCCCACAGAATACATCATGGCAACTGAAATATCTACAATCCATTATGCCAAATACATAGTCACCTTATCATGCTTAATACACCTCAGAGCTCAGCTGCATACAAGTTTTCAAAAAAATGGAAAAAACATAAACTCTCTCTCAAATTTCATAAATCAAAAGCTTATGTACCTACATCGACTATGACATCATGAAGTCTGCAAAATTTATGTCAAGACATCATACACAGTACAATTCAACTTTGATGACATCATGAACATTACTACCATGTTTTATGAAGTCATGACTACAGTCTGATCACAAAGGTCATGCCTACAAAGACTGATGACATCATAAATTATGTGTATAAAGTCAAATGACATCATAAATCATGTCGACAAAGTCAAATGACATCATAAATGATGTCTACAAAGTCAAATGACATCATAAATTGTGTCTACAAAGTCAAATGACATCATAAATTGTGTCTACAAAGTCAAATGACATCATAAATCATGCCGACAAAGTCAAATGACATCATACACCATGAGTACTGATGACTTCATAAAGTCAGGTCTACAAATTCTGATGATATCTCATCAAGTTATGTATGCCAAGTTTGATGACATCATCATGTTATGAATGCCAAGTTTGATGACATCATGTTATGAATGTCAAGCTTGCTGACATCATGTTTTGAAAGCCAAGTTTGATGACATCATGTTATGAATGCCAAGTATGATGACATCATGTTATGAATGCCAAGTTTGATGACACCATGTTATGAATGTCAAGCTTGATGACATCATGTTTTGAATGTCAAGCTTGATGACATCATGTTATGAATGCCAAGTATGATGACATCATGTTATGAATGCCAAGTTTGATGACATCATGTTATGAATGCCAAGTTTGATGACATCATCATGTTATGAATGCCAAGTATGATGACATCATATTATGAATGCCAAGCTTGATGACATCATGTTTTGAATGCCAAGTTTGATGACATCATGTTATGAATGCCAAGTTTGATGACATCGTCAAGTTATGACTACCAAATCTGAAATCTGTCATATGACTGAATGAATCATATAACACTTCCTAAACAATATAAGAATGCTCAAATCACACAAAAAGTCACCTAATTATTGTTCTTCTCAACCATATTGCAACATTATTGATATGTTTCCATCATAAAATATATCACAATATATACAAGACACTCTGTTATTGGTTTATGTACTCTGGACCTGACCCTTAATCATTCTTAGAATCTTTTTTAATTTCACGGATGGTTTGTGATAGTTTATGTTTGTCACCAGATCTTCTTCCTTTTGATTTTCCACGTCCATTACTGGCTCTAATGTTTTCAAGTTCAATGACTTCTTCCTCTATGGCACTTAGTAACTGCTTGGCTCCACTTTCTGGCAATGTGGATGTTGAGCGCTCACCATGCCTTGAAGCCATAAGCTGAAGTATGATGAAGAGCAGAAAGAGGACAATAGCTAGCCCCATAAGGAGTGGCATTAACACAGTAATACCCTTAACACTGAAAAGCAATCCTAAAAACCATGGAATCACTATCCCAGCTATCGATGATGCGATGAAAAATGATGCTGTAGCTTTCCCTGTCAAAAGTATATACCTTTCAGCCCAAGCAATGGCTGCTGGAAAGATGGATGCCATGCACAAGCCTAAGCCAACAGTAGCAGACCACAAAATAGAACTATTAGTACTGCCAAGAGTAGCAAGAAGCACCAAAGAAAGGACAACTCCCAATATATCAGGAATTAGCATTAATTTAGGAGACAGTACTGAAGCTATGCAGATAGAGAGGAATCTCCCTAATGCAAATGTACCCCAGAATGTGGCATTCAAATAACTAGCTTGCTCTGATGTGAATTGGAGTTGAACACATTTTGCAAAGGTATAGATATAAGCACCGTATGCTTCCTCAATGCCTTGATACAGGAAAAAGAAGACGAAGAGCCCAGTGAGTAAAATGAAACGGAACAGCTTGGAGTCTCCAGAGGTGTAACTGTCAACTCCAGCACTTACTGCAGCTCTCCTTTGAGATATCAATAACCTTGGACCAGAACAGAAGAACCAAACAAATGGGAGTGAAACTAACATATTGTACATAGCTATTATCATGTAGGCCTTTTGAATTTGTGACGCATGTGGGATCATTTTCAGTACACTGTTAATTATTCCACTCTTTGTGCCATTCTTTTCATCATCAGTTTGGAGTTCACTTGTCTCTATATTTTTTTCATCACCATTCTCTGTTTTGTCTTTGTCTTGATCACCACTGTCTTGCGTTTTATCTGTGTCTTGATCACCACTGTCTTCCATTTTATCTGTGTCTTTATCACCACTGTCTTCCGTTTTATCTGTGTCTTTATCACCACTGTCTTCCGTTTTATCTGTGTCTTTATCACCACTGTCTTCTGTTTTATCTGTGTCTTTATCACCACTGTCTTCTGTTTTATCTGTGTCTTTATCACCACTGTCTTCCGTTTTATCTGTGTCTTTATCACCACTGTCTTCCGTTTTATCTGTGTCTTTATCACCACTGTCTTCCATTTTATCTGTGTCTTTATCACTGTCTTCCGTTTTATCTGTGTCTTTATCACCACTGTCTTCCGTTTTATCTGTGTCTTTATCACCACTGTCTTCCGTTTTATCTGTGTCTTTATCACCACTGTCTTCCGTCTTATCTGTGTCTTTATCACCACTGTCTTCCGTTTTATCTGTGTCTTTATCACCACTGTCTTCCGTCTTATCTGTGTCTTTATCACCACTGTCTTCCGTCTTATCTGTGTCTTTATCACCACTGTCTTCCGTTTTATCTGTGTCTTTATCACCACTGTCTTCCGTTTTATCTGTGTCTTTATCACCACTGTCTTCCGTTTTATCTGTATCTTTATCACCACTGTCTTCTGTTTTATCTGTGTCTTGATCACCACTGTCTTCCGTTTTATCTGTGTCTTTATCACCACTGTCTTCCATTTTATCTGTGTCTTTATCACCACTGTCTTCCGTTTTATCTGTGTCTTTATCACCACTGTCTTCCGTTTTATCTGTGTCTTTATCACCACTGTCTTCCGTTTTGTCTGTGTCTTCATCACCACTGTCTTGCGTTTTGTCTGTGTTTTGATCACCACTGTCTTCCATTTTATCTGTGTCTTTATCATCACCGTTTTGTGTATTGTCTGTGTCTTGATCTTCTCTATGATAGCGTCTAAAGGTTGCAAACTGGTCATCAATGTACCGTGTATCTCTCAATTTTCCTTTCATAACATCGGAATGATCCAACTGTGCATTATCATCAGCATGGAATTCAACATTATTTGGGAAGAACTCTATACTGCGAGTGTCTACATGTATAGTATTTATCTGAGGCTGACATGGTATAGGAAAGTCTCGTGATATTTGTATTGATGTATTACCACTGTCAGTTACATTAGGTGGAAGGGAATATGAATTCAAGAATGGCTCTGCTATCAGGGGGGCAATAAAGGCACCAAGACCAAAACTAAAATGGAGAGCTTGAACAAAGGGACCGGTCTTCCGTCCCCAAATGTTAACGCAGACAATGTTACCACCTGCAAAAAAAAATATAAATAAATAAAAAGATGATTATTTGTATGGGTTTCAGATCATTATAGTCAGCCAATCTATCATTGTCTCAATGGGTTAAGTCTACAAATGACTACAAGTCAACACTTTATATTAATTTCCAATGATCAATAAAGAGACACAGAGACACACCCACCACCATATGTATACTGCTATGGAAACATGTACTGAATACTGGGTCAATCTGTTGACAAAGACTGAAGTATGCAGTCAAGAATTTCAGGTAAAATTTTCAAGTTGTGTTTGGAGCAAATGTTGAATTCAATACTACTATAGAAACTATTGTAATGTTTAAAAATTAGAAGAGAGAGACACACACATGGCATACTTTGCAATATGCATAATAATATGGAAAATATTATAAAGTTGTGCATAAAATCATGCCACCATACCATATCAGTTGTACATTCATCAACACATCACAGTTATCATGGCTTACATGTACACAATCTGATTCAGATCTGATGTTGTGAAAACAGCTAGATGTCTTTATTAACTTCCATTTCTATCGTGTTGTGACATTTGTTTTGTTCCGGGTGATCGCCGCCATCCCACATCTCACACAGACAACCTGTTTGAATCTCAAGGATCTTGTAAGGTTTCTACAGCCAATCACCACACTTCTTTCAAAATCATTCCGATAGTCTCCATACGTGTTGATCTTCACTTGTTTTTTAGCACAACTGAACTAGGGTCAGTAGTGATATAGGTATTGAATGGCGTCTCTCTGTGTGTGTGTGTGTGTGTGTGTGTGTGTGTGTGTGTGTGTGTGTGTGTGTGTGTGTGTGTGTGTGTGTGTGTGTGTGTGTGTGTGTGTGTGTGTGTGTGTGTGTGTGTGAACGACTTAAACTTTAGTTAAAGTCAAAAACCGCCAGACTGATAGGCTTGGCATTTGGTGGGGACATTACTTAGGGTGTGTAGATGGAAAATTGTTCAAGTGAAACTGATTGCATCAGAGATGTGTGTTTTGGGTGAAAAAATGTGATTTTTGGCCTGAAATTTGGTGGGAACGTTCTTTAGGGGGTGAAATTAAGATTTGTTTATGACATGACGATCCCATCAGTAATATGCAAATTAGGGCTAAAAGTGTGTCTTTTCAGTAAAAAATCCTTTATTCCACAACTATGCAGCAGATTGGGCTGAAATTCAACGAGGATACATCTTACGGTGTATAGGTGAAGAAGTATTAAGCACATAATGATCTTCTGAGTGATATGATTGGCCAAAAATTTGTATCTCAAAAAGTACGTCAGTGAGAATGAAACTTGGTGAGATGTTTCTAGAAGTGTTATTCTGCAGATTTTCTTCAAAATATTTGACACAATTGGCCCTAGCAACCATGACCACACCCTTAGCAACAACCAAATAGCAGAATATTTTGGTCAAATAACATCATCTGGTAGCCAGATGAGTAGACATTCAAAAAATATATGCAAATATCCTTAGCAACCATGACCACACCCATAGCACAAGTCAAAAAGTGATATATTTCACAAAGATAACCACTGGGATTAATAGACAATTGAATAAACATTCAAAAAATGTATGTAAATTTGCCTAGCAACAAGACCACGCCCATAGTAACAGCCAAAAAATAACATATTTTGCAAAGATAACAAGAATTGATAGACAATTGAATAATCCTTCAAAAAATTTATGAAGATTTGCCCAGCAACAAGATCACGCACATAGCAACAACCAAATAATCACATATATTGCAAAGATATCAGGAATTGATAGACAAATGAATGAGCATTCAAAAATATATGCAAATGTGCCTAGCAACAAGACCACACCCATAGCAACAGTAAAATGATCATATATATTGCAAAGATAAAAACAGGGATTAATAGACAATTTAATAATCATTCAAAAAATGTGTGTAAATGTGCAAATGCCCACATATACCTAGAATGGCTCACCATGTATTACACATTTTTAAAACTGTATAGTACAGTTGTGCTACAACGCCATTGGCCTTATTTTTCAATTTCTCCAATGTGCACAGCTGCCAACATAACACTCACCCTTATTAGCTACTTGAAAGTAAGAGATCCTTGAGATTCACACGTGATTGTCTATTATACAGGGTCAGATATACGGAGGCGACAATCACCCGGAACAAAATAAACGACACAAAATTATGGAAATAGTGGTAAATAAAGATATCTAGTCACTTTCACAACATCAGATGTTAATCAGATTGACATATACACAACAACACTGCAAACAAATCACCACGCAATCTACTTACCTGTATTGAAAAATCCTAAGGCTAGTCCCCAAAAGCCAATTGCTATAAATAACATTACAATGTTGGTACACCAGGGAACTAGAGCACCAAATGATGACAGACCAAATAGAGACAATGCCAATAACATATGCTGATCAAATCGGTCAAAGCAGAATCCAGCAGTGATAGCTCCAATCAGAATGCCAACACTACGTGATGTCACAGCATAAGACATGGTTTGTAGACTTGCTTCTTTTCCTGATCCCAAGTCCAACAAGGTCGTTCCAAGGATTGATGTACAAAGGCCCTGTTTTAAATACAAAAATCTTTATTACTCCACAGTTCTGATACCGCAAGTTGACTAGTGACGTTTTGCTTTTTCCAATTTGTCAAGCTCTGTCAAATTTACTTGTTACCATCTCAGACTTTTAGTGGTCTGAGTTACCCTACAAAAGTTTTCATAGAATGATGACGAGCCCTATTTTACCAAATGAAACATACCAGTAACATTTATAGGAATCCCACACAACAACACACAAGTTTTCACAAAACAACGGCCCTGTTATCAACATACCATCCATAGAAATCCTGTACACAACACTGTGCAAACATACAGACAGAAGTTTTTACATGATGGAGAATCCAGTTAATATTATAAACATAAACTATAACTTACCATTCCAAGGAACCCAGCACACAGAAGACCTGTTTTCACACATCGATGAGGTGTCTTCTCATCGGAATACTGGGTAGTCTTGATTCCACTACCAAGTAAAGTTCTCTGGTCCTGTTTCCCTGTATCTTGTTCATACAATATGTCTTCATCATCATAGTCATTCCCACGACTACTGACTGCTGCCATCTTCAACTAGTATATATACATGTGATTATAATTCAAGTCAGAGTGAAGTGATACCATATGCCTCTGTAGAATAAAACAAGGAAACAACACACAAATGACTTACATGTAGAGACAATCACAAGATGTCACACAAACTCAATGAACAAACCTTGTTCATTTAGGGAGAGGGGGTCTGGTGTCAATACAATTGCTGAACTTCATTTTTGCACTTCTAAACAGAAAACTTTCACACCTTCAACAATAACAGGTTCTGCATTTATGATGGAGATGTTGATAAATTTAGTAAAATTTAATGCTAATGTGATATACAACACATCTTTGTACTGGGTTTCCTTTAACATTTTTATGTGTTTACATTGTATTAATCATTTATTGAGCGTTTGTGACATTGTATGATCATATTTTACATTTTCCATGTACAGAAGTAAAAAATGTTCATTCACCCTGTAAAAGACTAGTCTCATTTCTGAATACTACAATATTTCTTTACAGCAGAGCTACAACCAAGACCATAGTTCTATTGAAAGTAAAGACTATGCATCATCATATAAAAAACCCATTGTCATTTTTTACTCTTTCGTTTAGTGGACGTGTCTTGAAATTGTGTGTAATATGTATTGATGATAATTGCATTAGATACAGACAGAATGTTACAATGTAACACTCACAGACCAACTAGAACAATCAGCTGTGCCAAATTTCACCTGTGGCAATTTCTTCGTGCCGATTCCTCTCGGGTGTGGGCAAATTTTCATGAGATTTTGGTAATTTGTGGCCATGAGCCAATGTGTTTTATCATTTTGGCCATGAGTGATTATCGCCAGTGCCACACATGTGCTCTTAAGAGAATGTCGTGAGCATTCTGCTCACTTTCAGCGCACACACACGAGTAAAAATTCCCACTTAGCCAAAGTGATCAAATACGCTAGATATTTGGCTCAAGGCCACGAACGACCAAAATCTCATGAAAATTTGCACAAGAGGAATTGGCACAAGGAAATTGCCATGAGTGAAATTTTGCTCAGCTGATTGTTCTAGTGTGCGCCTGGCTTTAGGTACAGACAGAATGTCACAATGTAACACTCACAGACATTATTTATTTGGTGTAAAATAATGCCAACTTAGTCCTACATTGTTTTCCTTGTCTGGGTTAAAACCAACTGTTGACTGATTATTACTGTAGTGAGACACTTGAAGTTACACTCATGAAATTACTACAGACTCATGGCACCCAGACTCTCGCTAAACAACGTTTCCAAAGGGAAAGAAACAGATTATTAGCTTCATTATAATGGTGCTGTGTCATCTGTACTTTCCTAACAACTACATGTATGACCTTGGTTGTATCATGTTGTCAAAAATGATTGATACACAACACATAACTAAGTAACTATAAAATAATAATATGAAAAACAGGGAACCAATTCTTTGGTCATAAATCAAGGTCTCCTCTATCTGTTCCCATTCTTGACATACTAGACCAAAGTAAATCAATCCCCTCAATTCTCTGTACATGCAATGGCTTTTTACCTCATGCTAGAGGGTCAAAATAGAACAAGGAGGTCAACTTCCCGGGGTCAACTCTCATGTACCTGTATGTCTATCAGTATCACAATGCATGTTATTACAGCACACTGGGGTAGAAATCATGGTATCAACCAAGAAATCATATCATGTAATTTCCATGACTCTAGGGAGTCAAATTCTATTTCATAGGAAATCATGTGAGTTAAACACCTAAACAGAGACAGAACACAGCAATGTTGCCATGCCTACAGTAGTGTATCACTGAACATGTATGATGTTTAACATATGTATGTGGAACATGAAATTTTCACTTTGAGTACACTTTCATTTTGTGTTTTTTTTTGCAAAAATATCAAAATTACAACTACAAATACTTTTTACTGAGGTATTAATAACTATGCTTGTACCTTTTTAAACAATTCTGTAAAATTGTCTCCTAGCAAAAAAATATTCTCCTTTCCCATGAAAATGAAATAGTATTCCATAAGTATGAAATAAAATGACTTCACTTGCAAGGAAAATCCTTTTTAAAAAATCGTTCGTTCCAACAGCTGTGTCTATTTTAAACTCACTGTAAAGTCCTTTTAAACTCACTGTATGTATATGTATATATTCTACTTGTGTAAATTGTTTGTAAATTGTGTTTTGAGCCGAAAGACAAATTTTCGCATTCATATACGGATAATAAAGTTATTGAATTGAATTGAATTGAATTGAATTAATAAGTATGTGGGTACATGTAATACAATACACCATATATACGTGTATGTTCAACTAATCAGTAATATCTGGCGAGCACTGTTCTTGCAAAGGGAACATTTTTCAAATATGGATAATTTTGATAAGTGAAAAGAGAGGCCATAATTAGTGGTCATGTGGGATATGGTAGCAGTTAGGATCTAGAACCGGTTGCAGTAGTGGGATTATGCCAAAATTATGAAATAATGTAAGTTAGATAAAAAAAGGAGTCTATGTAAAATGTGACCCTCTCCTAATTTCCATTTTCTAAAACATGGTCCTACCAATTGTAAAAAGTGACCCACCCTCCTAATCCCCCCCCCCCCCTCGCCATTGTACTTACTGAAGACTCCCTTAAAGGTAGATTTTACCTATCGTACATGTACAATGTACTTGAATTGAAGCATTGTGTACTTTGGAATCGCAGTTACATAGCTTTAAAGTTGCACTAACTGCAACTTGATCATTTGTTTACGACTGTGTTGTTAGTCATTATGACTTTATACTTGTAATATCTTACACCCAGAACAGAACTGAATCACCTAGTACCAGTGGGTAAACATATTTGTCTAGTTAGTAGTACACATACTATGGTGCAATATATCTAATCAAATTGATTTTCGGGTCTGACCAAAAAATCAGCGCACCTAATGGATCACAATTTCAAATTCTTAGTATTACTATACTACTTGTAGATAAAATAGATCTTTGTATTTTAAATGTCTAATTCTCGCTACCTGCAATACAATTCTACACATTACTGTGGAGTCAAATGGAACGAGGTCGCGCGACAACGCATTCTTATGTCGACAACTACACTTCCGGTCGGCTATACTAATACACAGGAATGTTTCTTTCCCATTTTCAGTTGTAGACATCTCTTGTAATTTTGCTCTGGAAAGATACTGTACATATTTAATTTTCCCACCTCCATAATTATATGAGCTTAAAACTTGCGTTTATCTTATTTGTTACAAATTAAACTGTTTGGAAGAAACATTCACGTGTATTGACATAGGCGACCAGAAGTGTAGGTGTCGACAAATGCAAGCGCAGTCGCGAGACTGCGTTCCATTTGACTCCTTAGCGATGCATAGAATTGTATTGCAGATAGCGAGAATTATTGGTATTTTTACAATTTTCGTGAATATCTTGTTTGTTCTCTGATTGAAAAATAATAACCCAGTTAGCTAGTACAGGTAAATAATCATCTCAGAACAATCAAACTGTAAGTGCCAAGTGTACAATGTATATACCTGTGTGAGCATTACTTACAAATACAATGTCTCCAAACATACCACAGGGATAATCACAGATATTATAACTAGTTGGTGTTGAAATAAAACAGATGTTACATTTTATTATAAAAAAGATCACCAAGCTGACTGTAGGCTTAAGACCAGTGGACAACTCATTACCATACTGACCACATGCACAAGCCAAAATTGTGTTTTTGTATTTTCTGTAGAAAACCATAGACCCTACTAAGATATCCTCTTCTAAACCAAGTCAATGAATTGCCTATACAGAGTAACTGAATTGTCATGTAGGTGACAACTCATGTTCCAAATAATGTATATTGTAAGACTCCTTACACTGCAAAAAGTACACTGCTGTCTAGCCTGCACAGTTATATTTTTAAACGATCCTTCATGCTAATTAGCACATGAAATACAGATAAAATAATTCAAAATATGATCCAAAATCTGTTTTATTTTTCACAAATTTAGACATAGGGTATACATGTAGGCATACTAACATTTGTCACATGAAAAAATGCAGAATTCAAAATTTTGTAGCATTTTACTTGTATTCACTTTCTGTTATTTCATTTTTACTCATATTAAAGGAACTATTGATTAGCATATCTCAAAATGGTAATTTAACATGTTTACTTTGAATGTAAAGATGACCAGAACAAACATAATTTCCTAGATAACATAAAATATATTTGATACAGTACTTCACAGCTCTTAGGTAAACACATTTTTGTTGTATTGCATTACTGGGTATATACCGGTAGCAATGCAACCTTATGGGCTACATGTATATTTACCAGTATTACTATGACTATGTTTGCCTTAAACTTTCCCCAAACATTTGATTTAGACAGTTTTCGTACATGTCAATGATGCCGGTAAGAACAGCTGGTATGATAGTAGGCTTATTTTAGCAAACATCTATTTTCATTAAAAAGTTGAAGCATAGAGAACTGACAGCTGTTCACCATGTATTGTATTTTTGTGTTTTTTTATGGGATTGCAGACTACTATATCCATATTTATCCTGTGCAGTGTGATAATACATAATTTCCGTTTATTAAACAGAATTGACAAAAATATAGCGACAACAAGAATGGACATATTGTTGACTGAATGTTGTTGAAAAAATGGTACATTTTCCTGCCAAAGATTTGTGAACATGCCATTACTATAAAAATTACATGGTCCCTGTCTCTGTCTGCACAATTCTCATGTATCCCTAATTCAAGCTATAATAATAATAATAATTATTATTATAATTATTATTATTATTATTATTTTAATTTCTTAGAAAACGCACTACACATACGTCACAGTGCGATGTACAGAAACTCTAAAAAGAATATGCAAAATTTAAAAATACACAATGCAAGTGGTAGGGTAAAGAACACAGTCCTGCGGTGAAATAAATGTACAGCAAAGCAAAAAAAAAATAATTCATGAATATTTGATTTCCAAAGATTGTGCTAGACTATACAACACATGTAAAAGTCTTCTTATGGACAGTCATGTTACATTTTACAAAATGTATACATTACTACATGAGTAACTTATCGAATGTTGGACACCAGGTACCAAAGTACAAGAAAATATTTAGATAAAGTCCCTAAATGTATCAGAAAACAAAGTACCCCAAATAAAGCATATTTCTGTTGAGTAATGTCTTTGCTTTCTATGTGTTGATATGTTAGTGCTTGACCCAAACCAGACCAAATTTCCATCATATCACCCAATTTTTATCAAATGTTCAGCCATAACAAGGCACACAATGTCTGAAAATTGGTACTTGTATGATTGTTGGCACATTAATGGAGTTTTTGCAATTAACACTACAGATATGTACAATTGGACTTATTTTTATCATGGAAGATTCCATTGCTATATATTCAACCTAATTTTCAATACATACTACTGTTCCATAGATAATTGAAAAAAATAATAATGAAAATGTATATACATATGTAAATTACTTTACCACAAGAAGTGTTCTTCTCAATGTTGTGTAGAAATGTCTGAGTGAGACAACACAAATCAATGACCACTACTACAAATGTACCTGCCAAGATGGGTTTGTAAAGTGTTATTCCAAAGTACAGATGTGACATTATTCAGACAAAGGTGACACATGGTGTGTTACTGCGCCAGTCAACTGCCTGTCACGTGTTCATCAGCCATGCATAACTCTGATGTCAGACTAGTGGGAGTACATTGTATACAGAACACCTACATTGTATGGACAAAACTATGGTTTGGTGGTCATAAAAATATTCAGATGATGTTACAACATAGTGCATTTGGGAAATTGCAACTAAGAGTATTCACACAAGATTTATTTTTTTTTGCTTTGACTCTCCCCCCCAACCCCCCAACCCCCCTCCCTCATCCCATTCACATCCAGGACTTCATTTTTAGACGTTTATGACTACAGGAGACAGTATACTACAACCAATATTTTAATTGACAAAACAACGCAGCCTATAGACATCAATATTTGTGTGCATGTGCTACATAAAAAGTCACTCTAAAACGAAAAAGTTTGAACTTTAAATACTTGCACTCAGGTGAAAAATCATACTTGCTCAAAAATTTTATTTTTTCTGTACATTTAAATTTGTTTCCAGTGAGATAGTAATGTAAAAGGGTGAATTCAAGTAACGGCTACTGTCTCAAACAACTTTAATACCTATAAATGTTAAATGTCAACGGAAGTAAAAAAAACATACCACTGTAACCAGTTATAAAAAATACATGTTATTCAAAATAAAACCCTTAGGGAGGTTTCAGACTAGTCAAGTTAATGATAAATTAAGTCATTTTTATGATTTAAAAAAAATTCTAAATCTAATATAATACTCTAGAAAATTTATATTGAAGTCACAATTCTGTTTTGATTTCTGTTTCAATTCCCTACCTTGTGAATGTATGGCAATAAGTTATGTAAGACTTTCCATTGCCCCCACCCCTCACCCCCCACACCACCCTCACCACCAAAAACCATCGATTTCAAGATTGCTCAAACTTGTTGTGATTTATAGATGGCTGACGTTTGTTATATTTCATAACTTTGTGACTGTAATTTCTAGTATTTTTAATAAAGTAATAGAATGTCATTTGTCTTCAATACTTCTACAAGTATTTGATCAAGTGACTGTGTTCTTATCACAGAAACAAGTATTATTTCTGAGATTGTTGATTTCCTACACAAATACTACTGCTACAAATGTATCAATATACGCTCTATATATACACTCTATACTTTAATTACATAAGTCAAAAAGTTGTTATATTTAGCCTGTAGACAAGTAAAATAACAATCTAAGAAATACTACGTGCCCTTGTGATTAATGAAATTCAGAAACAGAATAAGCTTTCTCACTGGAGTAAAAAGAGAAGTGAAAGTATTCAAAGAAACGTAAGCACTTCCAATTGACTACTTTACAATGTACCCCAATGGGGTCATATAATTTAATTAGTTGGAATGACCCTTATTTGCATATCAATCAAGAATATTTGAATAGTTGGCAACGGGGTACAAACGCCAAACGGTGGGTATTGTCAACCGTAACCACCGAAAGCACACAAATCCAACATGGCGTTATTCATCTCGAAGATCCTCACTTTTTTTTCACACATCATCTTCATGTAATCAAAGGTCACAGTTCTGTCTATCTGTCTGTCATATGCATATTCGAAGTTATGTATCAATGTGTCCGTGAGCATTATTCGAATGTAAATACATTATCACACAGCAACGTGTCATTCATTGAATGAGGAAATAGATGGAATGTTTCGGAGTCGAACTTCAAAGTCCACAGACCTCGACCATCCATGTAACGCGCTAATAAATTTTAATGCACAGACCTACAAAATGAAAACGCACTTACCTATCGAATATAAATAAGAGGCGGCACGTTACAAATGTCCAGCACGGGAAAGAGTAACGAGAGCACTGCGCCGTGAAAAGTTATAAAAATATGACTTTTAGCGGATGACTGTTACTTCCGGGTTTGTCGAAATACACCGAAGCTACCCAGTGTACACTGCGCGGGCTGTGAACCAGAACGAGGTACTCCCCTGCCCTGGCGGCCAATTTACAAAAATGTGAGGCGAAACAAATCGTACGTGTATTACAAGCCGTTACATGTAAAACAGGACCGTAAGGGAAAACAAAATATATTTCGTTTTCTTTCGTTTTCTAATCGAATACGGAAAATTAATTGACTGTATATATATTGATAAAGTAACTGTTCAGGAAGTTCATGATATTAAAAAAAACATACATGTTTTGGTGATAGAGATAAATGTGCTATTATAGTTTTACTACTTTAATGCGCTTCTTCCCAAGAAACAAAATTTAATTTGCCATCATCACATAAAACATTTATAAAAAGGCCCTTGGTCTAAATTCGAAATTTGTTTTGTAGTCGTTCAGTGTAGTAAGTTTCGGGGTAAGTTTACGAGCAGAGCTCAGAACACAGTGGACCCAGGAACCGTGTGACAAACAAAACAAAACAAAACAAATAAATAAATAAATAAAGTATCAAATAAATAACAAATGAACAAGCAAACGAACGACAAGTATAGGGACAAATGAAATAATTAAATAAACCAGCAAATAAACAGATACTCGTGGGGGTATACTATAGTGTGTGTTTTTTATAGTGATGGGTATAGAAGGAAAAAAAAACACATATCTAGTATAAGAAGACCATTAATGGCATAACATTTCAAACCATACACATTATCAAAAGCCATAGAGTACTTGAAAATTGTCTTCAATACCCCAATTTTACTCAAGTCAAATACATTATTATACATCTGTATGGCTATATTACATATGTTTTCGTGACGCTTTTGACAAAACCAACCATGGAAGGGGGATACAACTCTAAAATAACGTAAATATATTAGATAAACCACTTATTGCAAGAAAAAAAAGAATCCTGTACGTACACAGAATTAAGTTTACCGTGTTTCAGTATTACTGTTAGTACCTAAACAAAGTCATGATGGGTATAATCGCCTTACGATTACGTTACATATGTGCATCTGTGACGTTCTACTTTTCAAACAAGTTCAATGCGGGGCTAAAAGTGCGACTCGCACAAATCTTTCAAGAGCACAATTAGTGCCATGGATGGCGCTCCGGTAGTTTGTATTTTGCAATCTGATAGAGCCATTATTTGTAGATTCAATCATCATGATTCAGTTGTTATCATCTCTCAAAGTTGGTAGACTTCGGATAATCAAAAGTTTCTGAGATACAAGACATTTAAACTATAGTAAGCTTATATGATTGAACTTCTGGTTCAATACCGTGGACTCAAATATCTAGTAAGGTACAGTTACATTTGTAAGGTAGCGGCCGTCAACCAGCTCAATGTGAATATGTGAATGATATGATGGAGAGGACTTGAACTTTCCTTTTGTTCAATGAACGTTCTGTTCTGTGAACACCTACTCATCCACTACCCTGGAATAGTCTACTTTTCAAGGGTATTATTTGATGGTTCTGTATTGGAGTATTTTATTTCGTTCAAGTCTAATGACAAAGTTGGTGAATTACAGGAATTACAAGGTACAGTGTACAGAATCACAGTCAGAAGTCGGATTGTTCCATTCTCGCACACCATGTGCACCAGAGCTGTTATTTCTTCCGCGATACTCGGGCTCCGATACTGCATAATGTTCAGCCACTTTTATTTCCATTTACTCTTTTAATATGGGGCGCTCGTGAAGTCATTTTCCAATGTGTTTTTTTTTAAACACATGGCAATAAAGTATCTGTATCTGTATCTGTAAAAATATTGACAGCGCGTTTTTGGACGGTGCCGTAAAAGAGGCTGTGGTTTACGACGATGGATTGTTCTTGGGTCTGTCTGCTTGACGCATATACTACAAGTCTTCATTGAAGGCATAGTCCAGTTTTCAACTTACTATAAATTCATATTCTGAATGTTTTATGACAACTATGGCCAACATTTGAAGACACAGGTAGGTGGACACGCACGCACGCAGGCATGCACACACACACACAGGCATGCACACACACACACACACACACACACACACACACACATGGTGGATGGACAAAGACGACACCCAACATAGTATCCCACACCCCACGGTGTCCAATTGGGCTAAAAATGAATCTAATTTCTCTCTGTTGGCTTGCCTTGGTCTATCAAAACAAACAAATAAAGAAGAATATGTTGTTCATTTTTTTCCCTCTGGTTGGAAATCAAGCTGAACAAACAGATAGAATGAGAGGATACTTATTTCAGTAACATACTACCTGAATTCCAACTGTAGCATACTACCTGTCTTTAAAACACCACACAGCTATGTATAAAGTATCAAGCTTTGAACCTTTTTGTTTATTGAGATATAAGATCAAATGATACATTGATAAACAGTTTCCTGATATTTAATATGCAGCTTTTCAAATTATTAATTCAGGATGTTTCATCTTCTCAAAACTCTGATTATTTTTCTGAAATCAAACATTGAATGAACTCACTGCAAGGTTAACGGTTATGACCCCATTGTTAAAGGTCATAGGTTAATTTTCGGACACATTATTTTGTTACTGAAATTTGAAGCTTTGACAATCACACAAAATTCTGTGATGTTACGTTCGCAATGCTGAAAGGATACAATTCTGAAATGAAATCAAATACGTTTCATATTTTAGTGTAGATAACCACTAAATATTTAATATTTGTCATATAAATTCATCATATTGATAATTTCCATACCATCCATGAAAATATAATGCTTACACATGTAACACAGTTACACTGTAAATTATTCAAAAAATGCACATTTTAAATCACTTTTCATACTGCATCATAGACATAATTATATATGGTTGTACACAAAAACATAGCAAACCAGTAGAAACAGAGGATTGTTTTAGAGCAAGTGTTTACCTAGCAGAGCAAAAAGCTATCGTCCCTTACAGATTCAACCATAGACAAGTAAGAAACTTCAAATCCTAAGGCATTTCTGTCTTTATAAAATAAATGCAATAATTTTTCCTGAACTCAAATTAGTGTACACATAGGACAAAGATGACGTAGGCAAATCAACTATTGGAGAGCTAACATAGATACAAACTAAAACTATTGGCAACATGTTGATGTAGGCTAGCAACAGACACAGATGTAATTACTCTCATTGTAGGGTGACATCTCTGATAGCAGTTTTCTCCACAGAAGGGTTACATCTCTGATAGCAGTTTTCTTCAAGTAGCCACATATATAACCTTATTCAGTATTTACACTATCTTGATAACTGGGTGTTTATATCTAAATAACAAGACACTGCTATCCCCCACTTGTGTAATCTACCATGTGACAACAATACCTTTAGTTCGTGGCTATCTTAATTAGCAGATAGCTTATTTTCCATGGTAGTATATTGCAAGATATAGAGCAAATGTATAATTTCAGCCCCCCCCCCCCCACCTCTAAATCCTAAAGTCTGAAATTTCACAATAAAAAAAATATTTACTGAGTAATAGATTTACATCTCTCACATTGTACATTTCAGATAATTAATGTCTGTTTAGTAGATAGGATAGAATCTGTCTATGCAAAAAGAAATTAGCAGCAATCTTTGTTTAGTTTTTCATTTTCTCAAACTGCCAACCAGTTGCTGATTAGGTTTTGATGAGAATTAGCATACAAATACAGGTAGAAATGTATACACCTCGGACTGCATCATTACAAATCATTTTAGTCACTCTAGTATATTGCAGTGTAACAATTTTGACATTGGTTTAGGATTCAACAGAAAGTACACTTTTTGGGGGAAGAATTTATTTCAGTTACATCACCATATCAGTGTTTTAGTTGTAATTGTAATCTTGCTGACGTAACTTTTGGCCTTCTCAAAGAAATGACATGGTTGACAGAAGGATATAAATGTAAGTCAACTTATTAAACCAAATAAAAGTACTAAATACCAAATAAAAGTACTAAATACCAAATAAAAGTACTAAATACCAAAAAAAAATACCAAAAAAGAGTTACTGCACCATATCAAAGTAATTATGTTGACATATGTCCTGGAGTTACTACACAATATCAAACTAATTATGTTGTTATATGTCCTGGCATTACCATACAAAATAAAGTAATTATGTTGATATATGTCCTGGAGTTACTGCACAATATCAAAGTAATTATATTAATATATGTCCTTGAGTTACTGCACAATATCAAAGTAATTATGTTGATATACATCCTGGAGTTACTGCACAATATCAAAGTTATTATGTTGATATATGTCCTGGAGTTACTGCACAATATCAAAGTTATTATATTAATATATGTCCTTGAGTTACTGCACAATATCAAAGTAATTATGTTGTTATATGTCCTGGAGTTACTGTACAATATCAAAGTAATAATATTAATATATGTCATGGAGTTACTGCACAATATCAAAGTAATTATGTTGTTATATGTCCTAGAGTTACTGTACAATATCAAAGTAATTATATTAATATATGTCCTGGAGTTACTGCACAATATCAAAGTAATTATGTTGTTATATGTCCTGGAGTTACTGTACAATATCAAAGTAATTATGTTGTTATATGTCCTGGCATTACCGTACAAAATAAAGTAATTATGTTGATATACGTCCTGGAGTTACTGCACAATATCAAAGTAATTATGTTGATATATGTCTTGGAGTTACTGCACAATATCAAAGTAATTATATTGATATATGTCCTGGAGTTACTACACAATATCAAAGTTATTCTGTTGATGCAAGTCTTGGAGTTACTGCCCATATCAAAGTAATTATATTGATATATGTCCTGGAGTTACTGCACAATATCAAAGTTATTCTGTTGATGCAAGTCTTGGAGTTACTGCACAATATCAAAGTAATCTTGTTGATGCAAACCATTACTATACCACATGTAAATACTTTTGTTAATGCAAGTTTTGAACCAAATAAAAAGTAATGTCAATGCAAATCTTGGTAATTACTGCCCATAGCAACATAATCTTGTTGGTCTGCAATATAGCAAAATAATCATGTTGATACAAATCCTGGAGTTACTGTACAATATCAAAATAATCTTGGAGTTACTGTGCCATATCACATAATCTTGTTGATACAAGTCCTGGAGTTATTTCCCTGTATCAAAATAATCTTACAGTTACTGCACCATATCAAAGTAATCTACTGGTGATTCCTTCTTGGGGTTTACATCTTGTGACTCTGTGCTTTTACTTAATGTCAATACAGTTTGCCTAGGAGAAAAGAAAAAAGAATTATTCATGTTAATAATATAACTGTAACAACAACAACAACAACAACAACAACAACAACAACAACAGCAACAACAACAACAACAATAACAACAACAAAACTTATTTTTATAGACCAATGCATATCCATTAACTTTTATTCAATCCTTTGAATATTCCTACTTTTGACAGGAAAAAAAGAAGAGATGTCAAGTGTTTTTAAAGATATCAACTCTTACACAAACACAATATGAGTAATTTCAACCAACAAAGAGTTGTCAATAATATTAGTTCATGATATGGATGAGACTGACCAACAATGTGCTCTTAGTTTTCATTCAAATTTCATACATCATCTCTCAAAAAATTACTATCATACAAATTTGTGTTTCATTATTTTATTCAAATTTTATTTTTGGTCACTTGTAGGAATAGTTTAATGATGAGTTTCTGCCAACCATACCCTAACAACTTTGTAATGTAGACTCTCATTTAGTCTCCAAAAAAAGTTAGAGGAATGTACATCATAAAGATAGCATGCCATTTACAGCACATGTTGACACAACATACATGCAGGGCAATATCTCTAGGTAGAATCTACTTATTTATTTTTATTTATTAATAGAAGACTAACGGGAGCAAGTCCCATTAAATCTACTTAGTTTCCCAGTTTTACAACAGCATCAAATCAAAATTATGGTGCAGTGTACAGAAACTATGCAAGCTATATCAGATTCTCCCTTTCTGTCGCTAGAGTATTGGTAATTACCCTGTCGCTAGAGTATTGGTAATTACCAAAGAACTATTACAACTTACCTCACTTCCTGGACTGCAATACCACCATGTGGTATGGGTGGTGGTGCTTTAGGATGAAGCTGTCTTTGAGTGTAGTTTGTTAAAGTCACTGCTGGAATCTCAGACTTATTTCTGTGGAATAATGTTATATGGGGTTATATTTGTGTAAAGTTCAAATTATAATAACTTATTTGCATAACATTCCTTGTTTTCTCGTTTGTTTTGTTTTCAGAATACATTATTTCAATATTCCATGAGTTACTCTTGTAATGTTACTATCAATGAAGTCATGTTAACTTACTTGATAGCTGTGGCTACTGTATTTCTCTTTGGTTCTTGATCATAACTTTGAGTCTCACATCCGTACATCTCAGCCAATTCATGGATGACACGACGCTGATCTCTATTCCCCGGGGCAAATGAATGGCTCCTTTTCTTGTGTTTAGACTGACAATTAAAGACAAGAGAGACATTTCTAGACACAAAAATAGACAATTGATGACCCCCTCACCTCAGGTATGCATGACAGAAATCACTTTATAGTTCAAACAAATTTCCAGTCTCAAAACATACAAATATGAACTGAAATAGGTCAGGATTCAAAAAGATGCACATTGTGAAACAACATAAAGACAATACTTTCATTTACTGACAGTTCTAAAAATGGAATTAACTTTTTAAAACTCAAGACTTGTCTATGTACAAACTACTTTGTGATGAGTATATACTAGTATCTGATGCATTTTGAAAGATTTCAGAATATACTCAGATATTTTGTATTCAATCATAAACTCATCGCCACTTGATAACATCTCCTCAGCAAACTGTTTCTATGGTATCAACAAATTTGGGTTTGTTTATTATTTATTATTTAACCAAATAACTTACTTGTTGGACTGATGTAACCAAGTTCCCCAATTCTTTCTCCACAGAAGATACAAATTCTGCATTTTTCCTGAATAAGTAAATAACAACATTCATGTATGGGTTTGAAACTTTGATAGCTATATGCAAAATATGAGACAAAGATCTCATCAGATCCTCATACTAGTATACGAATATTAGTCTTGTCTCATACAGAGCGCGATATATGTAATAGTTGTCTTGTATTCCCACACGTGTAAAGCCTTACTTATCTACCCTTGGTTAAAACAACTGCATGGTATCATACAGGGATGGTACATCACAACATGTTTATTTGTCTTCTGCACAATATCATTCATAAATAACATTACAGTTTGCAGTTGTCATCAACCTCAGTTCTAAAACAACTGGTACTGCAAATCATAAAACTGATTTTTTTTTCCAATGTGAACTTTGCATTCAAACAAATTTTCCACAGTCAAGACAATGACTGGAATGTGTAATCCATGTATTTACTTTTCAGTGAAAAAGGATGATTAAAAGAGTATTTGATAAACTTTTTGTCAGTTTCATATTTTACATATCTTGCTTGATCTAAGATATAAATATACAAAAATATACCTTCTACAGAAGGTACACACCTGACTTTATCTTTCACACACTCATACAAACAGCTTTGTGGCTACATATTACAAGAATTCACCCACCTGGCTTGTTCTTTTAAGAACTGACAATATGCAACTCCAGGTTTGGAAGACAGATCAGGATTCTGTATTTGTAGGGCGTCAGCAACACGTCTGCAATAGAATTATGGAACAGCAAATACACAGTTACTGTAAAAATACTGTAGTGTCTAATTTTGGACAGAAA
This sequence comes from Glandiceps talaboti, assembly GCF_964340395.1. Taxonomy (NCBI): domain Eukaryota; kingdom Metazoa; phylum Hemichordata; class Enteropneusta; family Spengelidae; genus Glandiceps; species Glandiceps talaboti. The sequence continues at coordinate 24,114,842 of NC_135552.1, forward strand.
TTACAAGATGGCTTGGCATCTTGTTCCTTTGTTCAGGAAGAACACTACATTTAACAAAAAATGCTGATAGAAATTTGTGAGGACTATTTCTCTTTTGGTCTAAAACAAAGTTGAAATATATTAACAAGTTACAGAAAAATAAAAGTATCCTTCAAAAATTTTGGCGGGAAGCATCACTTCACAAAGTGTTTTTTCTATAATTCCAGTAGTCTGCTGTAAAGTTCAGATGTGTCAAAAGACTTACTTAAAACATAAAATTTTTGTTCTCAAGATTTTGACAGCGAGGTAGACGGACAATAATATGTGTGGATTCAGTTTTATCTGAAATGGTGAATTATGCCAAAAACACACCAAAGTTATGCAAAACCCTACCTACATCATCTCTGCATGATTACATGTTTAGTTGGCTGTTTTTCTGATTTTAGTCACCTGTTCACAGCAACAACTAGTACTTCATTCACTTATTTCACACCATTATTTCAAATATATTGTACATACCTGTTTCTCTCAATTATAGCACAATCTTCAGTACACTCCAATCTGCAATTAAATATATAACGGTATGTCTTAGAGAGAAAATGCCACAACTTCAACAACCTGGAAGACTTAGCAGACTAGAGTGTTGTGATAAATACAGCAAGGTGGCACTATAAGCGCTGTTATCTGTGTATGTCACAGGAGATTTTTTTGCAAAACACAGAATTGCTGAGAGTACTTTTTTTTATATATATTTGCTTATAATTAAGGACTAAAATGATTAAAATGATGTAGCTGTTGATAAATCATGCCTAATCAAGTGTTGTAGAGATTTGGAGCACTTCTTGATACAATTACTAGAATGCTGGGTTGGTGTATTTGCCTTGCCCTTAAAGAAATAATTACAGTACAATTTCGTGAGTGGCACCCCCGCCCCACATAATCTAGTTCTAGTTCACTTGCTATCTAGGGTTTTATCCTTCCTCCTGGCCCCCTATTCTAGTTAACTTACTGTCTAGGGTTTTGTCCCTCCTTCACTTGGGTCAAATATCGGATGTCTACACTCTGACCTGACTGAATGTCACACATCTTACTTGCCAGTTGTGAGGTTGCCAGTCTGAAACAGAAAACACATTCAGTTAATAGTGTAGTTGCTGAACCTTGTCATATGCAATACACAAGAAAGACAGCATTGAAACTGTTAACACTATAGTGTGACGGAGAGTTACAACCAGTAGGTCTCTTCATCATAGGTGAACTGACCTTCATAATGGTTTTTAGGTTTGTGTCAAATCATAATACAGTGACAAATCACACTAATCGTGTCCTCAATGAAAACAAAAAACACATTCAGTTAATAGTGTAGTTACTGAACCATGTCATATGCAATACACAAGAAAGACAGCATTGAAACTGTTAACGCTATAGTGTGACGGAGAGTAACTACCAGTAGACCAGTAGGTCTCTTCATCATAGGTGAACTGACCTTCATAATGGTGTTTAGGTTTGTGTCAAATCATGATACAGTAACAATTCACACTAATCTTGTCCTCAATGACAGTAAATATGTGTAGTTTTAGTTCAAACAACAGGAATATTCAACTTAATCCAGGAAAGATACAAGTTTGCATTCAGCATTCATATCTGCTTGCATTTCTCACCTCTGAAAAGACTGCGCCATTTGAACATAATCACCACCCTGCTGACAAACACCTTCTTCTTTTCGATTACCACATTTACAAGTAACACTAATCTAGAATTATAAGACAAATACATCATTCATCTAAAATTTTCTGATTCAGTGAAAAACTGTCTTTTTTATTGACAGTCTCCAATCTTGGTGATCAGGCAGCTTGTATAATTCAAACATTGTTTTATTACATATTCTACAAAACAAAGACAAAAATAATTGGTTATTAAACCAATGACAAATTAACTATAGTCCCTCACAAAATCTGTGCTTCATAAGTCTTCTACATGATGTCAATCTACATTAAACTGTGATACAAATTTGAAGATATTAACAAAACACATTGCATATGCTATGATTACGTCAAATGTAAGTTCTGGTAATGATTGCCATAAAATCACTGAATGAAGACTAACATCACATTGGATTGGTAAAACTCTGAGACTTACTTTTTTCTTACATGGATGTTTAGGACAAGGTTGACCTGGATGACAAGGTGAACTACATGCATGTCCACACTCTGGTCTAGCAATGACACATGGCTGATTACACACATCGTCACACTCTTCCTAAATAAATAAATAGATAGATAGAAAAACATAAATACATAATGTCAATAGATAAACATTAATCTATCAATATATTTTCAGTTTTACATTATAATTTCAGTAATGAATCTAGCTTTTAAAAACAAAACAAAAACGTCTTTGTTTCCATACATATATATATGTGTATTAGGAATTGTTGTAGTGATTGGTGATAACACATTAAAACAGTCCCTGTAGTAGTAATAGTTAAAGTTGATAGCTGTATTTGTTGTGTAACCTTTCACAATCCTTAAGAGTTTTGTAAAGTGTTGAAATACAGAAGGTGGAAATGACACTGCATGGAAATGATTTCAGTCCATGATATGTTCTTACAATAACTAGAATACACTTTACCGCCATCTGTCTGGGACAATATTCTGAATGCACTTCATTAAAGGTAACATTGTAGTTGTGAGGCCTAAGGTAACTATATCTTCTAGGATAACTATATGCTGTTGCAGACAGAAATGCTTGGTTCCAATGATTACAGTAATTCAAGAATACATGCTGTTTCATGTTGCTAGGCAACACTGATGATTAGTTTACAGGTACCAAGGTATACCATTGATATTGACAAATATCATGTCATTTTCACTTGACCCCTTCATGACCTCACCTACTGCTATTTGATTGGATGTTCAGCCACCCACCTTATGACAAATCTTTTGACATCTATGTTGTTGGCAGGTTAACGTATTCCCACAAATCTTCCCACATGTGATATCCTTGATATGACAGGGAATATTACGTCTCATCTGTGAATGAAAGATAAATTTGAAGGTTATCACAACATAGCATAGCTGATGGCAATTTGGCACAATATTCACAATTCCTAATGTTGTAAGGTATACTATATACATTTGGATAAAGGGGAGGGTTTCAATCCCAGGTTCCTGCATTAGTGTTATCTTATTAGTGAAGCAATAAGTATTACAAAGGATCATTCTTTTGTGTTGGAACATCTGTTTCTATAGCTCTGCCGAAAACCTGATTTTGACATCCCAATTTTTAATCCTCTGCCGACATTGGCCTTTAATCCCAGGTTCTCTCATCTGTATACCTTATCTGTGGCAGCATAAGGATTTAATACATATAATCATTCATTTGCTCTGGACCAAATTTGTCTATACTTTTAACAGACAACTCTTTTGTTCATGCAAATTTTACTAATCCAAACTGGGCCTTCAAGATACCAGAAATATTGTTTGCATAAAAAAGTGTCCCTAATCCTACAGTTCTCTAGATGTCATAGAACGATACAAAGTATAAATAACAAAGTGCTAAGAATTGTTAAAAGGTGGTAAAATACACCAAAGGGCAGAGTAACCCCTTTATATGTAATAGTGGCAGAGATATCAGGCATGAGAAACAATAGGAAAACAATGTGAGAAGACTGCAGTGAAATGAAATATCTTGCTATACCTCGTGTCGTCCCATACATTGTCTTTCAACAAGGAATGTACATGGTGGACATTTCTCTTCACTATGACATGTGTGTTGTATAGCATGATCACAGTCATGTTGTCTTGTACATGCACGACTACATTCTGGAGGTCTAGTCCCACACGGAATGGGTGGAAATAGAATCTCAGCCCCACAATAACAGGTTAACTCATCAAAACCTATCAGGAAATTGAGACAAAATTATTACGTTAGTCCAAATATATCATGATTATCATGTCATATCAGACAATTAACAGTAAATATTATTCCACAATATTTTGTTTCGTTAAGCCAAGGAAAATACAAGTGACCTGAGGGGCTTTGTCACTACGAGTTGCTACAAAAATAGTGACAAAACCATCAGATCACAAGCATTTTCTGACTGAAAACTGGGAAATAATATCATTATATCTCCTCTAACATGATTTATGAAAATATGGAAAAATAATTTGGAATGTTTTTTTTCTTCACATTTTGAACATCACAGAACCAATGACACAGACCGACGTTGTCTTGACACAGAATGACCTGGGTATAAAACCCATATTTTGGTTAGAATGTGTTCAACCTGACTTGTATCTGGTAGTAGAATTTACGGTCATGCTACCAAATGTGGATATCAGATATACTTCAATATAGGGTAGAGGTAAATTACCTGTCTGCCAACACTGTTCACAGTTACCGCCATGACATGGTTCTTCACATTTATGCCAGCCACAGTTCAGTTTCCTGTTACACACCAATGGACATTTATGTTCTTCATCCTAAAACAATAATCAGTTATGACAATCATATAATTCTTTTCTTCCGGGTACAAAGGAAATAATCATTTACGTATAATTATCCTTCCCCTTCCCCTTCCCATCAGTATACCATCTAACCATCTAAACAGTTACACAAACAAGTTTACCTACTAAGACTACAGAGAATAAACACACTTCAGGATGTACAACATATAAAACACACCAATCTCTAAACTGCTGCCATGACAACTATTGCACCTCTGAATTCATATTTGCAAACTTACCACACAGCATCTTTGAATACATCGATGTCTGCCACACTGTCTTTTTTTATTGCATCTTTTATCACAGGTTGGTTGTTGAGATGGTGCTGTAATTACGATGTCAATGCATGGAATCTCTTTGTCCATATAACCACATCGACATTTGACTATGGATGTACCACTACATGGATCACACTCGCCAGTGTGACATATGGACTTACACAGATGCTGATCATCTACAGACAGGCAAAGAGTTGTAAAAGTAATATTGATAAATCATGTGGTGTTACCATAGCAATTATTACCAAACAGTGACACTGCTTTGTTCTCAACATTTTACAATTAACAGCTGGTAATAAATAACTTTTGCTCATAACAAAATAACAATGTTTAGATATATTTAAAGTGTTCTCAGTGTCATGATAGCAACTACATCAGCAATTTCTAATACCAGCAGTCAAGTGTGTATGGGTATCTATTTGTGACACACGGATACGTACACACATCCAGTCACACAGCCACGCATGCACATGCAGACACACACAAATTCACACACAACAGGGTGTCCAATATCAAACTAATACTATCTCACAAGTAAAACTGTTACCTTGACTACCACATGAATGCCGTTTGTTACATATCTGTTGACAAGTAGGTAATGGATCAGTGCAGGATGTCCTAGTTTTACCGTCAGATAGAAGAGTTGATATAGAAGTCTGACCACATGGACAATGAGTTGCAACAGATGGAAGGAGTTGACATGGCTGACAGGGACCTTGGTGACACTGCTGCTGACATGGATGATTACCACATGACAACTCTCTGTGTAGAAAAATACATACATGGTTACCACATGACAACTCTCGACTGTGTAGAAAAATACATACATGGTTACCACATGACAACTCTGTGTGTAGAAAAATACATACATGGTTACCACATGACAACTCTCTGTGTACTAAAATACACACATGGTTACCACATGACAACTCTCTGTGTAGAAAAATACATACATGGTTACCACATGACAACTCTGTGTGTAGAAAAATACATACATGGTTACCACATGACATTGCTCTGTGTACGAAAATACACACATGCTTACCACATGACAACTCTGTACAGAACATACATGGTTACCACATGACAACTCTCTGTGTACAAAATTGGTGAACAAATTTCAATAATTAAACAATTATTGGGAAAGATAAGAAAACCGACTTTTTGATCAAACTGTAGCCTGCGTCATTACTATTCAAGTCCTATCAATGGGCAAATCTTGTAACAACTTGTTGATTAGATGTTGTTTCTCAATTTAACAGCCACCGTCTTTTGGTTGCATTATCAAGATAACCTGTCTGTGTGGCTGCCACCTCCCTCCATCATCATCATCACCACCACCACCACCATGAAATATCATATATCATAATGAGATCTTAACACATACTCCTTGTCTTACATATACATACCTGCCACAAATCTGTTCACAGGCATAAAATCCTGTGCCTTCAACTGATGTACATATGGTTGAAGCATCTCCACATAAAACATCTCTATTACACCGTCCACAATAGCATTCTTTTAGGAGACAAATAAAAATATTCTTTTAACACTATACATGGCAATGAATATTAAACCTAGCTTCAACAATTGTCAAATCCCAAAATGTACAGTGGAACTTGAGTTAACACCATCATCTATCACAATATCATTACTGTGTTCAGTGCTACAGTGTACATAACTGTACCATTACTACATAGCCCTACTCCTGTCTCTGTCACCACACCATCAACTGAGTGGCTTTATTACTGCACTACATTTACCACTGTACAGTTTCCAATGTCCTTGCTCTTTGACAATGTTTGTCACCATACTAGTTTCTTTTTAGCACAAAATATAAAACGTTCTTGACAACATAGAAATGCTGTCACCATACAGTTTATTTTAAACTATCACATAATGTAAAACTTGTTTGACAACATAGAAATGCTATGACATATACCGTTAGTTTATTTTAAACTATCACACAATGTAAACCTTGTTTGACAACATAGAAATGCTGTTACCATACTGTTTATTTTAAACTATCACACAATGCAAAATGTGTTTTACAACATAGAAATGCTGTGACATATATCCTGGTAGTTCATTTTAAATTATCACATAATGTAAACCTTGTTTGACAACATAGAAATGCTATGACATATATCCCGGTAGTTTATTTTAAACTATCACACAACATAGAAATTCTGTGACATATATCGTTAGTTTATTTTAAACAATCACACAATGCAAAATTTGTTTGACAAGATAGAAATGGTACAATACCTTGGTTTACCAATACCTGACATTGTCCACACTCTTCAGCATGACAGATTCTTTCACAGCTATGTATCTCACAATTTAGTTTCCACCCACATGTCAAATCACAGTGGATTTCAGATACTGTACCACAACGTACTGATTTTCTGATGCACAGTTAAGTATTACATGATAACAAAACGTTTCTTTGAAATATTCGGGTTGATACGAATTACCACATAGTTTATTGAAGAATGATTTTTCAGTGAGTGACTTTTATTGATATGAGCTAATAATGATCATGAAATTTCTCATTATTTGAAAATACAATTGTATATGGTAGGGGGTCAAATCATAAAATCTGACCCACTCCTAGGGGTCAACTCATAAATTTTGACCCATTCCTAGAGAGTAAAATCAGTGTGAGTTTTCAGTAAGGGTCTACAATTATTTGCTAATTTTGGTCTGTATTTTTGTTTCAGGTAGGAAGCTTAGTTCCCAGAGGTACTTTTGGGGTTCCCCATTAAAATTATGGTACAACTTATTCAAATCTAGGCACGATAGATTAGGCCCCCTTCTGTTACCAGGGTTACAATATTTCAATAAAACACAGTTACTCTGCTCAGTATTTACATGTAAACATAAACTATCTGGCAATGGCTGACTTCAAAGGATACTTTGTTCTTCCACAGGCACAACTCTTTGTAACAGTAACTGGGCAGGTGGGACAAGGTCCTGGATGACACAATCTGTCAAGAATGGGAAAAAAAGAACTCTGGTTGAGAAAATAATACTTACATATTTGCGTGTACAATAAGACATACATTCAGGATTCATAAATAATTTGCTTATCCTAGATCCACACATACCATTTGTTACTATTTAGTATTTCCTAACCCAGTGACAGGACACTGCATATATGGCATGAAATGGCAAGTGTTATTTTGATGACACAGATAATTACAAGCCACTACCTACATATTGAGTATTGACTATATTTAAAGTTATAGAGAACAACACATGCAATTCTTCAAATGAACCAAAATATAACACAGAAAAATGTGATTTATCAATACTTACAGATTACAAGTGTGTGGACATGATGTTTCTGTTCGTCTTTTTCTACAGATTTCAGCACAGCTGTGAGGTGTTTGCATCCGATGCCATTCTGGATCTCTAACTTGACCACAAAAACACCTGTACACTGACGGCACTTTATGGCAAACATTTTGACAAGCTGGGCACCTCCAGCCCTCTGCACTTTCCACTGAAATAAATGTATGAGATATACCAGATGAAAGGGATCAACAGATAATACAATGTAATAATGATGGGTTATTGGTTATAACATGTCTTGTAAAATATAATTGAAACTGTTAGGACTCCTGTTATAGAACTGCAAATATAAAATGTATATATTTTTTTTTTTGTAAACAATAATTTCTTGCATTACAGATTAGATGGCTTATGCTTGAATACCTTATTACCAACTTTTGTTGAAGAAACTTTTATCTATTTTCTTCTTTTATTGACTAAAACGACTAAAATGCAATGTTATCAAAAATGGACTTGGATGACCTTAGTGACCTCTGATCAAAGTTCACCTGCTTGTGAGGAAAGGAGTAGTAAGTTCTGAAATGCGAGTTACAGACATACCTGCACTGGTTGCTATGGGCGACCTGGCCCATTTTCTGACACAATGTAAATGGAAGACTGTATAACATGCCTGACAACTCCATACAGCTACCTGACATCTGATGACATCAAAACACACCATACACTCATATGTACCATTGCTTAGAGATTCAATCATGGAACCTGTGAAAAATTGCAAAATCATGGTTTTACAAAATATTGTATCCCTGCTTGAAGTAATGGCTCTAAAATGTTAATGGATTATGGCATTATTTTCAGTATTGAAAATACATTAATACAGCATAAACGTTCAACAATATAGCATGAACAGCTCAACAGAATAACATAATTCTATGGTTTGTGAAATTGAAGTCTTTGCTAATGTGACACTTGTACTCAGTCAATTTCAGTAGTCTCCATGAAAAATTGAATTACTGAGTTACAATGTAAAATGCACTACAAATTGGGAGAACTGCCTTTGTTCAAAGAACCAGATATATTGTAATAACTTGAGGGTTCAGCTAACACTTTTAATGTGTACTGGGGTCTATCTGCTATCTGCATTATGTACCATAGGGCCAGTGAACACTGCATTGTGTACTGGGGTCTATCTGCTATCTGCAATATGTACCATATGGCCAGTGAACACTGCATTGTGTACTGGGGTCTATCTACTATCTGTGTTATGTACCATTGGGCCAGTGAACACTGCATTGTGTACTGGGGTATATCTACTATCTTGAATATGTACCATAGGACCAGTGAACACTGCATTGTGTACTGGGGTCTATCTACTATCTTGAATATGTACCATAGGACCAGTGAACACTGCATTGTGTACTGGGGTCTATCTTCATTACGTACCATAGGGCCAGTGAACACTGCATTGTGTACTGGGGTCTATCTGCTATCCATACTTCCAGTCAACACTGTACTATATGCACTTTCTGATTCTATGATAGATCCTACAATTCTGTTACATACCTGTTTGACTCTCCGTAGTTTGTTCTCTTCTGTTCATCATAAAATTCCTTCTTCTACTCTGCATCCCATCAGAATGGTATGATTTGGCAGACCAAGGTGTTGCTAAATCTTTGGAGTTTTTATTCTTGTTATATTTCTCACCATCAGCTGCTTTATTATTGCTCCAGTTGTTAAATCTCCTCCCTGACTGTTCTTTCACAGTCTTCATTGCTCTTGCATGATCAATATTTTCAAATTGTCTATCAGTATTTTCCCCAGCACCTTTGGATGTTTTTGATTTGCTTTCATTCTGTTTCTCTAGTAATGAACTAATAGCATCAAGTGTATCACTTTTGGGCTCTACTCTTTCACTTGACCTATGTTCTTTGTCTTCTGCAGAGGAAAACCTCTGTGCCTGTAGATTTCTGCTTGTGTCAATGTCTTGATTTCCAGGGAATTTCCTGTCTTGATACTCTCTTCTGCTAGATCCACGCCCCGCAGACCTTGCCTTGGTTGGGTTTTGATCAACTTTACGTTCTGTATTCTCAGATGGGTTTCCTATTCCTTCAGCATTGCCTGTTACTTTACTGTGAGAGTCATTCTTTCGCCCAGATTCATAACCAGCGTATCTATCATTGCCATGATGTCGCCATGATTGGCTACTCTGTTGGCTGCCTTGTTGTCTCCTACTCTGTGACTCAGTTTGTCGATATCCTCCATAGCCATGATATTGTCTAGGTCTACCACCTTGATTACCAGGTCTTTGAAAATTATCTCTATAATCATTAGCACCAGTATTTTGACCATCACCAAAACCACTTCCCCCTGTGGTCATATATGTTTGCTGCCCTCCATACATATAGTTTGGCTGGTCAAATCTTGGTTGGTGTCTTGGTGGATAGAAACCTGCCATTTGAGGGGTGTTGTTGTAGTATGGATTATATCCTGTATTTACAAATGTATTTGGAGGATTATTGTATGGATCTGTATTATACCAGGTCACTCCAGACTGAGGATCATAGTATTCGGTGTATCCAGCACTGGGATCAATATTCATGTTGGTGTGGTAAGTGGGAGTGTTGTAAAGAGGTTGTGTACTCATAGACTGGTCATTCCATTGTCTATTCATAGCATGATTGCTATCTGTTCATCAGTATATAAAAAGAAGAAAAACAAGCTATAGTTAAATATCACAGCAGATACAATACCACATACATTGCATCTATAAGGTAAAATTTTCAGTGTTTTTACTAAGGGCTTAAATAGGTACAATGTAAATCTAACAGGGCTCTCAGACAAAATTACTGTAAGTTTTATGGGAATCAGTGCCACTTTTACCCCTTTCCTCTTTCTGTTACCATGGTTCCCATCCTTAACAAATACATATTCAAAATGTGGTGTGGTGGGGCAGGTATACGAAAGTAAATTAAACAGGTTCATATCTCAAAGTTCTATGGGAGAGGGAGAAGGGAGGGGACAACTTGAACTTGTAAAATCCGAGCTGTGTCAATACATAAGGCTATAGTTAAATATAGCATACAGTATCACATAAATCAATTCAAATTCTAGTGTGATAGGGCAGGTATACTAACTAAAGTATATAAAATTACATTTATGTATCTCAAAATTAAGGAGGGTGGGTGGGGGGGGGGGAAATTTGAACTTGTAAAACCCCATCTGTGTTAGTATGTATGGTTATTAATCAATATATAACCAAAGGAACTGCAAGGTATTCTGTGTACAAGCCTTCTGACCAAAGTTGCATACCAAGGCTCAGACCATCTTGGCTTGGAATGGTTATTCATTCAGCTTAGGAAATGTGGGTAACATAAGGGGTCTTTTAACAACAGGTCAAAGATTCATAACAAATCCTATGTCACACTCATTTTCTGGCTAAATGAAGAAAAACATCCCCAGTATTGAGGAAAATATTAATATATCTGGACAAGCTTAAGCGGTATTACATAATGCCTATGAAAATAATGGCAATTTAGAAAGTTTTCACTCAGGGTTTAAGCACAGTAGAACCAATGATGTAGATGCCTGCTGTTGTGATGTGGAGTGATGAACAAATAAATCATACATTCTTTTCAAATGTGTGCAACATGGCTGGAATTTGTATGATACACAAGTGCAACAAGTCTAGGTATCTGTCACATAGCAACAAAGGATAATCTTCGATTAAATTAACTCCCAAGACAACCATTTTATATTCCTAACATTCAAATTTCAACCAATCAACACCATATCAACGTATTACTTTTTATTAGATCAATTACTTGAATGATTAAAAAATTGTCTGCACCACACCATTGTACAAGTTTAAAGAGATTGACACATAGGACAGCATCTGTCTGGACCAAACCATTGTACAAGTTTAAAGAGATGACACATATGACAGCATCTGTCTGGACCAAACCATTATATGATCATAGGGATGATACACCTGATCTAAGTACACTACCTTGTACCAATAAAATGGCTGAACCAATACAACAAAAAATCTTCTACTAAATATTATGGTAACTACGGTTGCTATTTATTATCTTGGTTTTTACTATGTGATTTCAACGATAAATTAATTCGGAGAAAGTGTGTCAGCAAACGGAAGTACGGATACAGATAATTAGATTTATGCTGTGGTCCATAGGAATAGTGACACTAATGTAACCATATGTGCAACGAACTATGATATTATCAATAATGTGAGCTTACAAGAAAAACAAACATCGACTCTGTATTAGTTAGCATGACAACAAAAAACATTTAGTGACAAGACCTACTTCTTCGTTTAAAGTTGGTTTGCTGTGATCATGAACACACGCATATACAGGGCATGGATCGAAACCCTCACTACTGCTGTGCGGTAAGTATAAGAAAGTCAGTCTGTTCATATAACTACTTAATGTACTGAAAAATAAGAATTGATCATCTGTTATCATTTTTTAAGTTACCTTAGTATTTTTGACTGGTATGTTACAGACTGAGAGGCAATCAAGAATGCGTCAGCTATGATGCATAATATTGAAGACGCTAAAACAGTTGCCAAGAAGTATTGAAGACACTAAAACAGTTGCCAAGAAGTATTGAAGACAGCAATTCACATGGAGAACAGCTCAGCTATCAACAATTTGATTCCGTCTCTCCAAACAGTAACAGGGACCGGTAATGAGCCATTCAAACCAATCGAGCCTTGGACTGAAGCACTAAGTCCTACAATTGTCACTTTACTCGTCATACACTTCACTCTCTGCTGTGTCTTTGGAATCATTGGTAATTCATTAACCATCATTGCCATATGTAAAATACCAAGACTCCACTCTGTACATAATTACTTCATAGCAAATTTAGCTGTGGCTGATTTCATGATTAGTTCCATTGTTCTGCCAGGTAGAATCATCGCAATTGTACACCAAAAATGGCCCTTTGGTGACACCACATGTCAGCTGGAATCATTCATATTGCGAATTACAATGATATCATCTTTCTTCAGTCATATCATTATTGCTATAGACAGATATATTGGTATTACCAAATCATCAACACTATATTCTATGATTTTCACTACACGAAATATGGTCGCAATGTGTGCCTGTGCATGGCTTCTACCAGCAGGCATTTCAGTCTCTCCGTTCTTTGGGTTTGGAGAGTTTGGGTATAATTCTCTTATGGTTATATGTGCTCTGACTACTAGCCCACAGAACATGAACCTAATGCTTATATCTGTAGCCGTAAGTATTACTCCTGGAAGTGTGGTTATTCTTATTTGTTATTATCTCATATGTAAAGAAATATGTGCTAGCACACGAAGAATAGCCAATTCTACTGAACTACCCACTATATCAAGAAACACCGCACAAATGTTCCTACAAAATGGACATGACTCGATAAAAAGAAGAAGAAAAAAAGACAAGCAAGTGACAATAACTTTATTTCTTATTTATATTGTTTACTTAGTTTGTTTTCTACCACTGAATGTTGTTTTCATTGTAGATAGAGAAAACACATGGGGGAGATCAGTTTGGTTGATATCAAGTTGTTTGGCCACTACCCATGCATGTTTGAATGTTGTCATTTATGCCTGGAGATACTCGCAGTTAAAAAAGGCATATATTTGTCTTTTAGCTTCAGTTTGTAAATGTAGATGCTTTCACTGAGGAATCTTAAACTTAGCCCTGTTCGCATGGCCATGACCACTAAAGTAGGTCAATGGTGTCTATTCTGTCTGTTGTTGTTTCATCACAGCTCTGCAAAAGTCTGTGGTAATACTGAGGAATTTGATTGATGGGATCGCCCATCAAAAGCCATCAAGAGCAAATGTGTCATCAAGAAAGAAATATTCAAATTAAGGGTTTAGCTGATATTTCTTGGTCAAAACTGTGCCCTGAAACACTTAGCATGACATATACTGGTTGATTTCCCAGTAGGTGGTTACACTCTGAAGGGCAGATCGATTATTTTGTAATTTTTTTGTTGAATTAATATTTCATCTCGCCCATCACACATGTTTACATGGATGTTTACATGTCTTAGATAAAGCAACAATAGCTGGAATTAAGTCATGGAAGTACAGCCAGACTAGTGTGTGATGAATAAATAAGTAATGTAGAATACAAAATGTGAATATTAATTTTATCTTGCTCATACATGCATGATGCGGTACTCTACAGTACAGTCACACAATTATTTTCTCTTTATAATGCTACTGAAAGCACATCTTTGGTAGAAAAAGTATGTACTGATTCATAAATCTTGTGCTCTGTCAAAAACATCTGGCGAACAGTTTGTTTACAGTAAATGAATGATCCTATGTATATATAAACTGTATGGTCAATCATATTCCAACAAACCTCATTAAATTGACAGTTGTATATCTCAGTTTTTCTAGGCGATTTTTCAGATTTCACTGAGTTCAGATGGAGGAGCTATCATTTTCAAAGTCCAAAAAATAAATTTTGACTTTAAAAATAATTACTTCAATAAAAAATACACACTTCTTAGACAGACTGGAATAGAAAAAAGATTTGCAGAGAGAAAATTATTTGGTACTATTATTTTTCATTTCCTTGGAATTTTTGATGAGGATCTGGAGCAATAAAATAAGTTTATGAAATAAAACATCCCTTATCTGTCCATTAAATATATTAAAGTCTTTCATGAATGGCATATTCTAGAATTTCAGTTCCATGTTTCATGTTACTAAGCAACAATAATGTACCCATTAAACTAATTCATAAACATGTGATCCATATCAAAGACCTGTAAATTTTTATGATGTATATAAAGCTGGTCTCAGAATCAGATAGTCTCATATACAGAAAATCATGATGACGTCCAAAAAAAGCAGTTAAACACAAAATAATACCACCGAGACTACAAGAAATGTTCAACCTTCACTACACACCCACTTAATGGGAAAGGGCATGTCTTGGCTTGTATTGGAAAAATTACCTAAAAGTTGGAGAGAAAAGCTTGTCATCAAGACTTTTGCAGGTCAAAGTTCAAATGTTTGTTGACACTATGGTAACCACTATTATTCCAATGATGTATCTGTAACACAGTGGTTTAGAAAGATTTAATCTAAATTTAAAGTCTGTAGAAGTGACGTTTTACAGTGGGTGTTAGGAGACCATTTCCTGTATTCTCAATGGTATTATTTTTTGTTTGACTGCTTTCGTTGGTGTGATCGTAGTTTTCTGTATGGGACTATATTATTCATTAAATTTACAAGGTACATGAACATCAAGCTTCATAATTTATAATGTGTTTTGTTATCATCAACATGTGTAATCAATTATAAGAAGTTTGCATTCTGAACATATTGCCTACTTACCAAAGATTATTTATGCAAATGCAGCATTAAAAATCATAGGCTGTTTACCAAAACCTAATCAGTACTCCACATTGGCTATCAGAATCTCTATAACAAATTTTCATTTCAAACAAGCGAGGGGTTCTTGAGATATTGATGATAGAGACAGACAGAGAGACAGACAGGCATACTAGACAGAGAGACAGACAGATAAATGCCCATTACCTCTTATCTTTATAAGCTCCCCACTGTCCCCAGTGTTCTCCCTCTTTCTGTTTTCAAGCCTCTTTCGTTAAAAGTTGATTTTGTCACCATATGTGCATGAGGCCACCATACGACAGTTTATTTTGATAACATACTGTATATTCATTCAAGCATTGAAAGCTGAATAGCTTAGAGATGACAGGATGAACAACTGACATTTATTAAGACATAAATATGAGTTTATAAGCTTGGAGACTGGCATTTATTGTAACGTTACAATTGACACAAATCAGCTACCAAATGGAAATATGATATCGTACAGTAAATTTGTGGTATAAATTAATGATCTAAAACTATTTATGGTCTGCATAGCACAAATGAACACTGTCTTAGATAAATTTTATTAGACATATACATGGAACTAGCAAAGTACAAAAAAACAACTTTTATGATATGTGGACACATATGGAACTCTGCCTACTGTCTGATGGTTATGTAGTTGATAGACTGTAGTTGATCTATCATTCCAGATCCATTTGCAAAGCTACATCCATCATTAAGGATTCCAATCATCCATCACATACATTGTTTGAATTTTTACCCTCAGGTAGGCAGTACAGGAGTATCAAAATGAAATCACATTTTAGGAAGAGCGTTTATCCATCTGTGATTTGCATTTTAAACCAGTCCTAGGATTTTTTAACATTTGTTTAGTTTCAATTCATGTTATTTGTCTCTGCATTTATATTTTTTTAGTGTCATGTATGTCAATGTTTTAGTCAATTTGTGTTTTCTTTCCAATCTTTAGTTTTCAATTTTATTCACCTCTTTTGATGAGTGCATGTGGAAAGCCAATTTCAAATGCATTTTTATGTAAATGGCAATAAAGTCAAATTAATATTATTAATGTTATAGTTACATACTATAGTCTATTTTTGGCTGTGATGTGTTACTCATGGGTGGGAGGGTCTATGGATTATCTCATATCTTCAGCTTGTCCTCATCCCATATAGTTGTTATTGTGAGCTGTTACCCTTTTAGTTCTTTCAAGGGAGTTTTGTATGTATGTTGAAACACAGTCTCTCTACTCTACATATCATAGATAGCGGAACTGTAGTTAAGTAGGTGACTTATCATGCCATGTGATTGACAGGAACAGCCAAATTCAGTGTACCCTTTATAGTAAGCCCTGTTAGACACATAAATTACTCTGAGGATGGTCACAGACTTTGGGTTGACAGTTCTGCAGTTACTATTGAAAATTTCTCCTGTGAAACATTTTAGCTAGTGAATTCCAGATTTTTGATTGGTAATGTGAGTAGAAATGTAACACAGTTTGTCACCCAAAAGATGGATACAACAGATGAAAGGAAGACAGTATTCAGTAATACATAGCAGAAATACCCCCCCCCCCCCCCCGATTAGTTTGAATTCTGTCTCAAGCATGTAACACAATGGAATTGAATATTATTTGCTTTCTTGTGTTATCCTTGGTAGTACATTTATTAGCCCATTTTGCATGGCTGTGTCTCTGACTTGATTCTGACAGCTGTTGCTCACATACCACTGGCCATAGCAGAGTCACATGAATGTCAATGGTACCACTGGCCATAGCAGAGTCACATGAATGTCAATGGTACCACTGGCCATAGCAAAGTCACATGAATGTCAATGGTATTACTGAGATTGAGATGTGATTGCCATGGAAAGACTTCCACTATAAAGATCATCAAAGGTGGTGTCTTTGCTACAGGTAGTTTAAAGGAAATTTGGAAAATGGGGCATTCATGCATTCTCTATGACAAAACTGTTCCTGAAATTCTAGGTACACAAGAGACAGGTCATTCAGTGTCATTTTGAAGGGTTGACTCCTACAACCCAGACAGTGCATTATGTGGAAGGAGCGCCTGGGTCTTTCAGGCTCGAGTCTTATCTTAGAGTGTCATTAGCCCATCTACACTGCACTAAAAATCCTATCTGAGGTAGGATTCAGGATAGTTTGAAACCCGTGTAGACGCAAACGCGTCCTGAAACCGTCCTGACTTGTCTTGGGACACCTTTCAGAGGTTTCCTGAAACCCTCCTGATTCGTCCTATGTACTGTCAGGACGGAGTCAGGAGAGAACGCGCGACATCTACGCCACAGCCTTCCTACGTGTAGACACAAATCTATCCTACCCCAGGTAAGACTTGGGACTGCCTCAGGTAGGATGACCTACGTCTAGATGGGCTAGTGTACCACATCAGTCACGTCCGTCCCCGGGCCACAATCCCTAGATATCACCGGGATTGTAATTCTACGCAATACACTTTAACTGTTTTCTATCGTTTACCACCTTATTCTTATGCTCTCCAAAGAATAGCCTAGCCCCCAATTCTCAAATTGGGGGCTAAAAATTCATGACCAAAGCTCATAATCGAGACCTCTTCGAGAGTAAACATACCGTCTAACATTTGAACTCTGGTCAGATGTTGTTCTTTAGCAGGAAACTGCCAGCGTTTACAGATCTTTACACGCAGCCTGTTCATAAACTTACCTTCGTTGGACATTGTTTCACGTTCGTACTTCACAAATCTGAATCAGAAAATGAGTGGGAATTATCGAAGTGAATGTGGGAGGACAGTATTGCCCAATTTGTGTTGAACGTGTCATCATGCACTTCTCGTCACGCACACCCCTCTCCATGCGAACGCAGCCATGTTGTGCATGTTGCCGAGAGTTGCGAAATCTCTTCTGCGCATGTGTAGTGGTATTAAGAGCAAAGGTTAGAAATACTCGGGACATAGCCATACATACCTGCTTCATCTTGGGGAATCAGTGCCTCGTAGCAATCAAATCATCCCATACAGGTCTAACAGCATACCTCCATGCGCAGGACACTCCTCCAGGCGGGGCACCTCCAAGCCCAGGACGCCCCCTAGACGCCCCCTAGGAACATGCTTTCGTTTATCCTTGTGTTCTTTGTGTAACGATACCGTTCGCAGTGGTACTGTAAGCGTACGTTTATCGTTGTTCTGTCCATCTGCCTTTTTATCGATACTCTTGTTTACCCTTTGTAGGAATTGAAATCATTAGGTTGTCCTTGTAAACTGTATTTTTTTGCTTTTTACTCTTAATTTCCTTATCACGTGTCTCTGTATGTGTTTAAATATATTGCATTTCGTACACTTTTTCTTGTTTTATTTTGTTGACAGCTAGCTATAAATAAATGCCTAATGGATCATTGACATAACAGTAATAAATTACAATTTATTATAATTACATGTCACTCGATGTAAGCTTGTAAAAACACAAAACAAAGCCGTAGAAAACAACCTTACGTGCACAACATTGCCACCATTCCGCTATGTGTCATTTCAAACTGAAAATTAGCTCATATTAAAATATAAAACATGTGACATGTAATGTGATCTCATTCGAAGTAGGCCCACGCTTCCAAGTGGAGGGCTTATAAGTACACTATGTACATAACCACCCAAAAGTTTAGTAAAGGGGGGGGGGCTGGGGGGAGGATTAATATTCTTATAAACATCAAGGAGGTCCCTTGAATACGACTAAAAGAACACTGTGAATACATCTAAAATAATAATTCCTGGCTACTTATTTAACTAATTGCTACACTCTATGATATCACCATTGTTTAATGTTTTTATTTATTATGCTTCATCACTGGGTATACACAAAAAATTGACAAGTACAATGCAGAATAAAATTGAAACAGATCAATAACGTTGCCATTATTTTGTTACGATAACCAGGTATCAAGTCCCAGACGAGTATTCCATAGCATTCTTACTTGATTGATTGATTGATTGAAATTAAAAGTAAAATGTGATGAAATAAAACTAAAATAGATTACAAATTTATTTAGAAAACATGCATAAATACTTGCTAAGATCATAATTATAAATTCTCACAGTTTCGACAATATTACGGAAAGCTAAATCATTGTCTGTAAATTTGAAACGCACAAGCCTATTGAAATAGGAGTGAGTGAAAGACCGTGTGAAAAAAAAACTAAGGTGTCAGAGTTAGATGATAATTCAAAGACCTGGTATTGGGATAGCCTAGTTGAGATGTATTTAAATGAACGAACATTTTCCAAGACTGTCTCCAGCCTTGAAATACCTATAATATGATATTACATTAGCACAATTACATTTACCCAGCCATGAGCTTCTTACAATACGATATTAGACTGGTACATTAACATTGACTGAGACCGACCCCACCTGGCGCTACTTACAATAGCATATGCTAGACTAGTATATTAATATTTCCTGAAACCGTCCCCAAGCTGGAGCTACTTACAATACGTTATTACACTAGCACAATAACATTCTATTTTTATTCCAGGCGGGGCTCGGTTTTTCAGAATAGTTTTGTTTAAACAGCCAGTGTGCAACGGAACAAAGTACAAAGTAATGTTCAGAGCGTAACTTCTAGTACTCTTTTTAAGAAATGGTTGAAAGGATACTTTTATGAATTAATGGACCGATGTACGGTGTAAAAGATGACTTCCTTTTTTACTGATTGTTGTTTATTCTCTTGTGAGTTTAATCTGTACTTTTGTAAAATTGATTTTGTCTGTTCTATGTGGGACAACAGTGGAAATAAGTTTTTAACTTTTCAGTGTTATCCCAGCACAATAACGTTTATTTTGTTTGTTGTAACTGTTTTCTCTATAACTGCATACTGAATGTTTATTTTATTGTGCTGAAATAAATCAAATCAAATCAATACCATATTAGACTAGTATATTAACATTTACCGAGACCGTCCCCAAGTTGGAGCTACTTACAACAGCATATTAGACTAGTATATTAACATTTACCGAGACCGTCCCCAAGTTGGAGCTACTTACAACAGCATATTAGACTAGTATATTAACATTTATTGAGACCGTCCCCAAGTTGGAGCTACTTACAACAGCATATTAGACTAGTATATTAACATTTACCGAGACCGTCCCCAAGTTGGAGCTACTTACAACAGCATATTAGACTAGTATATTAACATTTACCGAGACCGTCCCCAAGTTGGAGCTACTTACAACAGCATATTAGACTAGTATATTAACATTTACCGAGACAGTCTCCAAGCTGGAGCTACTCACAATAGCATATTAGACTAGTACATTAACATTTACCACATTTAAAGTGGGCAGTGGAAAGACATGAACTTGGGTCTGCTGGAGCAACATCTCCTACAAAGCCGAACTTGTTGCTCCAGTTCGTCAAGCTCACGACATACACCGACATCCATCTTCGATCTTGTAGTGCATGTGGTGTACTTCCCTGCGCACACGGAGAACGCCATCTATGTTTAAGTTTACATTGAACTGCACATGCGCAAACAATGCGGCCTGCGCCTGGAGGTGCCCGGCCTGGAGGAGTGTCCTGCGCCGAGAGGTATGCTGTTAGACCCTGCTCAATCATCCCCTTGACTCTTTATAAAAAAAAACTCAAAAAAATAAGGGGAGAACCATTTGATTTCGGGGGGGGGGGGGTTTAGAGGAAAAAATTATCGGCAGGTGAAGGATGAAAAAAAATGGTCCCGTAATGGCCTGAATAAAAAAATATAGAAGTAAAAAAATTGTTGCGATGTGCTACAAAATTGGTAACCGAGAATAAAAATTGCACTGCTCCTGCAAATGGAAAACATAATTTGATACAGGACTGACAATAGAAAAACAATTTGCTGTCACAGTGATAGGAAAAAAAAACCCTCCCCCAAAATCAAATGGTTCTTCCATAAGCTTAATTAAAAATGATGGATTATGAAAAGTACGGACAAACAAATGTCAAAAAGTGAAACGAACATGATGGAGGAGATATCAGATGGGATGAGACGCCTATTACTTGAAGCTGTAAAATTTATGACCTACCACCTTGACCGTGCCGTGTAATGAAATGTACAGCTGATAGTAAAGAAATCAAGTACTTATGAACCCTTCTGGTCTTTATCAAATCTTCGGAAAAAAGGTCTGAACAAGCAACGAATCCCCGAAATTAATCACCAAATGATAAATATATCACCTCATATTACACATTAATAAAGTGCAAGGAAGCCAAGACTTATTTTTAAGTTACACTCCATAGTATATTCCTCTGGTATTCCATCCACATATTCTGATAAGAGTTCAAGTGAATTTACCCAAGTTATAAAACAGTTACATCATAGACCCTCCACCAACGAGGGTCTATGGTTACATATACCAATATTTGTCATCACTAATGGGAAATGTTTGTCTATGGAGTAGCTACATTGTTTCTGTTTATCCCCTCTTTCAAAGTATCACAGATAACGTGTAGCTTCTAGTCTATTTCAGATATTTTCCACTCTGTCCAGTAACTCTCAAAAAGATGACCTACCAGATCACACTTCAGTCAACGATATCACTGAGAAATTCAGTCAATATTTTATTGACAAAATAAGAAATATCCGCCTAAACTTTTATAATTCACAACCAACACCTGCATTTGACTCCCTGGAAACCCATACTTCATCTTCTCTGTCTGTCTTTAACCCAGTGAATGCAGATGATATCAGCAAAATTATTAACAGCACGCCGTCTAAAACCTGTTCCCTCGATCCTATCCCCACACCGCTTCTGAAACAGTGCCAAGAACACTTGTGGACCATTCTGTCTTTCATCATTAACTCATCTCTTACTCGTGGTAATGTTCCAGAATCACTCAAGTCTGCCGTCGTTAAACCAATTCTCAAGAAATCCTTACTTGATGCCAATGTATTCAAGAACTACAGACCTGTCTCCAATCTACCATTCGTTTCTAAAATAATGGAGAAAATTGTTGCAGCCCAACTAACTGCATACCTTACAGCTAATTCATTACTAGAGCCACTACAATCTGCCTACAGGAAACATCACAGCACAGAGACAGCACTCATCAAAGTAAACAACGACATCTGTATAGCACTTGACAGAGAACAATGTGTACTACTTGTTCTTCTTCTAGATTTGTCAGCTGCTTTCGATACAATAGACCACAACATACTCATTTCAAAATTATCAAACCTTGGCATTACCGGCATCCCACTGCAATGGTTTAAATCATACCTGCAGAACCGACATCAATCAGTATTAATATCAGGCAATACCTCCAAAGCACAACATCTACAATATGGCGTACCCCAGGGCTCTGTGCTAGGCCCACTGCTCTTTTGCATCTACATTTCTCCATTTGCCACCCTATTATTAAAAGACGTCATGATTTGAATTTTATACAATATGCTGATGATAATCAACTATATGAAGGATTTGCTTTGGCTGACACATCCACCACTGTTGCCAAGATGGAAACTGCAGTACTGGACATAAAATCATGCATGACACAAAACAAACTTCAACTAAATGATGGTAAAACTGAGGTACTACTCATTAGGTCTCAGTTTATGCGCATACCCCGTCCCATTGACAGTATAAACATTGGATCATGTTCTGTTCACTTGGTTAACTATGCACGCAATATTGGTGTAACTTTCGATGATAAGCACACTCTTAGGAAGCACATTACCATAACATGCAATTCGATCTATTACAATCTTCGAAAAATTGGTCGCATCCGTCGCTATCTGACAAGTGAAGCACGTGGGAAAATCTAGTCCATGCTCTTGTCTCATGCAAACTGGATTACTGTAATGGACTCTTATATGGTTTAGCATCTAAAGACATTACTCATCTACAACACGCTCAAAACACAGCAGCCAGAATTGTTTCACGCTGCAAGAAATCAGACCATATCTCCCCAGTTCTCAAGGATCTACATTGGCCACCAGTCTACTACAGAATACACTACAAAATACTCTTGATGACCTACAAAGCTCTCAACAATGCTGCACCTAGTTACATATCGGATCTGATCAGTTATATAAAGCATGCTCCACGTGTACTTCGCTCCAACAACAAAGGTCTATTACACATCCCACCCTGCAAACTTAAATCCTATGGTGAACATGCTTTTTCACCTGCTGCCCTGCAATTATGATAGTCTTCCGGTTGCTCTGCGTCAATCACCAACTCTGGACAAGTTCAGGAAAGACATTAAGACTCATCTTTTTTTGAAAGCATTTTGATAAGAACTCTTTTTAGTGTCATGTAAAGTGCCTTTGAACATTCTGAGTAATGGATTCAGGCGCTATATAAATTGTTTGATTGATTGATTGATTGATAGTCCACTGTCCCCCTCTCTCCTATGTGCCCATGCGCACACGTGCATGTGCACACACACACACACAAACAATCACACTTCGTAGTATTCAATTTGAACTTTTGTTCCAAACACAACTAGAAAATTTACCTGAAATTTTCGACTGTACACTTCAGTCTTTGTCAACAGATTGACCCACTATTCAGCACACGTGACCTTACAGGACACGTGAGCCTAATAAGGGGTCAAAGGTGCCTGGAAGTTGACTGTTGACAAAGACTGAAGTGTACAGTCGAAAATTTCAGGTAAATTTTCTAGTTGTGTTTGGAACAAAAGTTCAAATTGAATACTATGGTTTACCAACACAGATGAATTTCCATTTGAAAATCACACTTCGTGTTTGGTCATTGATCATACACACTTCTTTAAAAAAAACACTTTCAACTGACTAAAATGCACATTTATTGAAATCCATCCAAATTGTAAATTTTAGGCATACAACAGAAGTGATATTGTGTGTTCCCTGCCATAAATTGATTTATTCTATATCCTTCTGTTTCTTCTTCTTTTTCTTTTTTGATTTTTTACTTGGAATGACCTCAGTACAGTCAGTTGAAGATTCTGTAATTTTCTGCTTTTTCTTTTTCTTCACCTGCTCCTTGTCTGTAGTATTGGTTACCATGGCCACAACCTCCAACTCCTTAGATTCATCATCATCATCACAGTGTTTCCTTTTCTTTGATTTCTTTCTCTTTCTGACAACTTCAACTACATCTTTTTCCTCTTCTTTGTTATCAGTTTTGCTATCTACAATCATTTCTTGTTGGGTTTCTATCAAATGTGTGAGACGTTTCTTTTTCTTCGACTTTTGTTTTTTCCCAGTTACTTCACAGTTTTCCTGTTTCTTATCATCATCGTGATGACTTTCCCTGTCTACATCTACACTATTACTAACTTGATCATCTAGGCTATCACATTTTTTGCTCTTTTTCTTTTTCTTTTTCTTGTCCTTTTTCTCAACTTTAAATGATATCCTGTTTTCTGAAGAATCACTTTCAGCACCACTGTGTTCTCTAGACTGTTGAGGAGTGAAATTCCCTTGCTTGTTTTTCAGCTTCTCCATCTTGGCTGAGAAATAGTCCTGTAGACTCTGTGTGCTGGTGACAGTAACAATGCCATGTGATGTGCTTTGGTCTGTTTCTGGTGAACTACGTTCAGCTATCTCCTAAGAACAAAGACAGACAAGGTTTGGACACTGTTGATTATCTGAAGTAAAATGCACCAAACCATCCATGTATAATGCCTTGGTAAACAGATGTATAATATTTTGCATATTATATTTGAATAACAATTTGCATGTAATTACTTATGGGTAATAATTTACATATGACATTGCAATTCATCACAGATATAATAACATCTTGGTGAGAATTATTTATCAAAGAATTTGGTTTCTTTTTGGAACAGCACCTTCAAAGTAAGGGGTAAACATATGTTTTCACTTATACTTCGTGGTGCTTGAATAGGATGAAAAAAGGCTCAATAAAAGTAACTCTTTAAATAATCAATATTCTGCTGTCTCCACATGAAATAAATTTGAAGAGGCAAGAAAGCAGGTTACCAATCCATCAAATCTCATAATGAACTTGAAGATCGTTCTTTAAAGGCCCATGATTCAATCCTACACTTTTGCATTAATGAGCTTATTAGGAAGCCACAAGATTATTCCTTTGTACTGACAACTTTTTCTACAGCTCTACCAATGAATGTTATTCACACTCTAATTTTACTCCTAATCTGACATGGGCCTTTAACTCACTTGCCCTCATGATAAACTGAGAATAGATTATTACGATGAAACTTTTCTGAAAACATTTCAGTATTTTATTCTTCTGTAATTTTCATTATTTCATTCATTATTAAAGCATGTGTCTAGTTGAGAAAAGTATGAAATTTTAGTTTTATCCTGTTCTTTTTGCAATTCTGAGGAAATCACTCCTCCATCAAAGTCATATATGTACATTTCATAGACTGCTAATCACAATACACAACTGTTAACTCACCTCAGATGATTGTTGAGATACACTCTCTTCTCGTTTTGGACTGGATGAAGGTGTATTTTCATTGCTTTTCTTTCCAATAATGCATGCCAAGTCCTTTTTACTGTACAAACTAAGATTTTTACCCCTTGTAAATTTCATGTAACTGAAACAAAAAACAACAAACAACATTAATGTGAGGAAAGGATATAATCACCCATTCTTGTCTAAAATGTTTTATGGTACTGTTTCAGTCTACTATGTCCTTCACATCACAGGAACTTTTTACACATTAACAGGTAGATGTAGCTAGAATAGCAATCTGTTGGTCCTATTCAGAATACATGTGTTACTGGTAGTTAGCCCTATACTGTGAATTCACACCACATTTACTTGTAATCATACAATGCATGGTACAGCACTTTTAAAATCTGTTCACTACTACCTCTATACTGAATTATTGCAAAGCTGTTTGTGATGGCATGACATGTTAAGATTTGGGGCAGTTATTAATCAGGTAATTGGGATTGGAAAGAAATGATTATGAACTGCACCAGACTTGTGAGGCTCATTTGTGTACTAGACTGCTTTACAATCACCCTTGTCAGGGACCTCACTGCAAGCAGGTACAAGCATGGAGTGAAAGACTCCTACTTTTCAGCCAAAAGAGAATAATCAATACCACACTTACTGCACCCTTTTCTTAGATTTCTTTGATGTTTGTTCTAAATCTGTACAGGTAGTAGATGGTGAATCGTCATCTTGTGTTTTACTGTCCTCAGTTTTACTATTTCCATAATGTTGGTTCAGGTCTGTAAGCAGTGATTCAAACTCATCTTGATGTGCCATCCATCTCTCTTCAGTTTTGTGATTTGCGCCAAGACCTGAAATGCAGGAAATCTGTCAAACCATAGTTTTGTATGCATGCACACTTTTCCCCACTAACCAATTTATGAATTTGCAAGTTACAACACGAAAGAAAAGAAAGTAAGAAAGATAGAAAGAAAAGAAAACAATAAAAACTTTATTTACCAAAAGAAACAGTTATTTTTTCTTGAAACTCTTGAATTTGAATATTTGTATATACATTTTATATAAATGACCATACACATGTGGTTGGTGGGCAAATATTTTCTGCTTTCAATAATTACATCTCACCTATATTATCTCTATTCTTAGTAACTCTGATGTGGTCTGTTATGCCATGTTCTTTGGCACCTAGGCCACTACCTGGCTTCCATCCCATCTTTTGCAGCATACGTTGTCCGAACTTATCAGAATCTGTAAATACAAAAGTGATGAAATCTGAAGGGTAAACGATTTGCACAATACATAGGACGTAAAATGACATCGTGAGAATTGTTTTACACTTTTGATGACCAGATATATCAAAGACGGTTGGAGTACCCCCTCCCCCGGCCCCACCCCCTTACAGATGTATGTAAAGTTACCGGAGATCGCTGTACATCCTGATCATGTACACAGGGGCGTGTAATATTTCATAGATTGTTGTTTTCCAGGTCTACAGACTAAATATAACAACCTTTTGATTACTATATATTCCCAAATGTAAGGGGAAGAGACGTAGCATAGAGATTGATACATTTGTAGCAGCAAGATTCGTACGATATTTTCCTAAGAAAACGACATTCTAAGCAACAATCTATGAACGGACCATCTATGAAATATTACACGCCCCTGTGATATCATGTATGCCGTAGGGACCGGCGATGGATTGGCCAGCATCAAGTACTACATTATATGGGTGTGTCAAGTCATTTGTCTATTCAAAATGTTACAGGGATCAGATTCTACGACTTACCATTCGCCCAAAGTGTATTTCTTGGGTCTGAGGACCATTTATTACGTCGTTTACCATCTGCGAGCATCGCCATGATGAACCTCGTGTGCGATTTTGACCTTTGTCCCTTTAATTTTTTAAATCACGCATCTCGCGAGATGTGGAGTTATCGTCATTGGAATTTACGATTTAAAAATCCCGATTTCAACCAATCAAATCACTGCATTGTTCCACCTCTGACCAATCGGCTTTCGGTCGTAGTCGAACCGCTTATTTCAAACGCCATTCATCTTGTAAATGAACACGACGTCGTAGTGTACACTAGTTCGACATTTGATTACATTTTTCAACCGAGTTTCACGATCGACGGAAATTTGTTCGTAGAAACAGTGGCACTTGCAATTTTGTAATATTTCATTGTTGAAATTGCACTTGCGGTAGGAAAATGTCGAGCAGACACAGACCAGACGACCCACGATTGAAGGAAATTCCTGATGTTGTAATCGACACGAAGAACAACAAACGATACATGAAAGGACGATTCCTTGGAAAGGTAAAAACAAAATCCACATTTTACACTTTCTTTTGATGTAAATATTGTAACGATTGTCGAAATATTTTATGAACAAAAATGAAAACATATGATGCACAGACGATGTCATCAAAGAAATGTATTCGGTAATCCCG
Source organism: Glandiceps talaboti (assembly GCF_964340395.1). Taxonomy (NCBI): domain Eukaryota; kingdom Metazoa; phylum Hemichordata; class Enteropneusta; family Spengelidae; genus Glandiceps; species Glandiceps talaboti. Next base: position 24,143,157 of record NC_135552.1, read on the forward strand.
GCGTACATGTCCAGTCATGACTGAGACCTTTTTGTTTACTATTCAATTTAAAATGCCGTAAAATTCCGGCGTAGTATGCACTCTTTCAGTTTATAGTTTATCTAAACCCACTTTTTCACTTCTCTTTCATTATTTTTGTGAATATAAATACGAAACTATGCCACAAATATGAATGTATAAACTTTAAAGGAAAACCGTTGAATCGTAAAACGTTAGTAACGTTTTTTTGGTGAACAGAAAGCAACGAAACTTAGTTTAAGTTACATGTAAGCATATGCCGCCTAGAGTTTTTAAAATGTAACGATTCTCTCTTTTGGGTGCATCACTGGTAACAAATTAAACAGTGAAATGCATTTGTCAATTCTGAAAATAACAAATGTTGCCATAGCATATGTTAGCACTCTCTTTGTTGGCTGCAATAACGGTTTCTTGATGAGGTCGGTTGTGTCTGAGTTACAAAGTTTCACCGCCATACACTTACAATTACCTTTACACTTACAGATGGATAAAACTGTACTTTATTTGTTGTATGATGATATTTGAGACTATTTAATTGTCATACTTTCATAGTTTCGTGTATGTTAACCATATTGGCCAACTGAACAGCTCCTCAAGTGAATGATCACATTGTTTATTTAATGTTTAAAAGTGAAGAGAGGCTCTGAAATTTGATCAGAAAATGATATAAATGTTTATCAGTTTGTGAAAATAAACACTAACAAATTCACAAATCAAAATGCAAGAATATCACCTGGCCACCAACAACATTTTGATATACTTACAATTTAGGTTTAAAAAATTGTAGGAAGATTTTCCTGCAATCTGAAAATATATCTGTATCAGCATCTGATTTCACAAATATTTCTTTGCTTAACAGTCAAATTGGATAAAAGTTTCTAATCTTAGTAATTCATTATAACTATTTTTGAATGTTTGTGGTGACGTTGAACAAAAAATGGCAAAAGTAACATTTGCCACTTTATGAACTAACTACTGTTGGAATTTTCAGATCATGATCTTCAACTAATTATCATATTACAATTTAATTTATCTTGCAGGGTGGTTTTGCAAAATGTTACGAGATGACAGATGTGGACACACAGCAGATTTATGCTGGCAAAATTGTTCCAAAGGGTTTACTGATCAAACCCCACCAGAAAGACAAGGTAAAACACATATTTTGGAATGTATCCAAGTTTGATTAGCTTTATCATCTGACATCTACATGTAACAAACGAATCATTCTACTGGTGAGGAAATAGAGAAAATAAAATATTTAGAATATTTCAAGAAAATGTTAGTAGCTTAGATATCAGTATTCCTTGTAGATTTGTAATGTGGAAAATTATCGATAATCTTTATTTTTGAGATTTTCCCCCCAATAATGGCAACTCTCTTTGAAATCTTGATTGGCACAAGTTGTCAGTTACTGAATCATTTGAATACACAAAAGACATCTGTTGACCTTATGATAAGTTAAAGTAGTACATGTAAAAGTATTGTCAGTAATTCTGTTACTATTTTGTTATTTTGTAGATGAGCATGGAAATTGCCATACACCGTAGTCTATCTCACCCCAACATTGTTGGATTCCAAGGATTTTTTGAAGACAAAGATTTTGTATATGTTCTCTTGGAGTTGTGTCGTAGAAGGGTAAGTTAGTAATATTAGTATCAACCACCTGTAGGATTATATGACAGTGTGTAGTTGAACAAAGTGTTCATTGAGCTGTATGGTCAATGAATTTTGGTAGATCAAGTGGAAGAGAATTTTAATAGCACAGAAAGCATATGGTGGTGATTTGTGTGTGTGTGCTCTACTATGATATGTTGTGTAATGTAATTGTGTGTTTGTTATTCTGTGATATTATAGCACTGTCAATGCATGATGCGTTGATACATGTAGTGTGGGTAGTGTTATTGTTCGTTGCTTGACACTTCTCTAATATGTGTTAATATCTATTTAAACTTTGTTCAGAGCATTTATTGCAATAAATGTAGGGGGTTGACAAAAGGAATAACCAGTTTTAGTTAAGGATTGTATGATGATGTAAGATTTAGATACATCAATGTTGTGGATAAGTTACATTGTGTCATTCACAGCCCTATCAGACTTCTCATATCACAATGAGTGCTGGCTGATAGGATGGCATGACATGTTGTATCTTACAGATTATTTTGTGCAATGTATTTGATGATACAGTTCTCATTTCACCTTTTCACATTTTGAACTTGTTTCTGGACTTAAGCAGCAGGACAAATATAATTTTGTTGATCTCAATGTAGGCTAGGCGGCTTGTATAAGTTGTAGTGTTCATTATCTACATGTATTTCTCTGTCGACAGTCTCTAATGGAATTACACAAAAGAAGGAAGGCTGTGACAGAGCCTGAAACTCGCTACTTGATGCGACAGATTCTACTGGCTACAACCTATATCCACAAACAGAAAGTTATTCACAGGGATTTAAAACTTGGCAATCTGTTTTTGAATGATGTTATGGAAGTAAAAATTGGTGACTTTGGCCTCGCTACAACTTTAGAATATGAGGGTGAACGTAAAAAGTAAGTAGACATTATAAATTGATAGGCATGTATATTTACAATTCTCAGTAGTTAATCCTCTTTCTCCCAACATTTGGCTGTGTATGAACAAATACCCCTTTGGAGAAAGATGATTAAGTTTGATTAATATAATGCAGACATTGGAAAGATTTCAAATGAAATTAGATTAGATTGTACTAGCATTTGTTTCATGTAAGAAGACAAGACTGAATTGCTGTGATTGAGCATTGTCGCAAACCACTGCCTGTTTTACGACACCGTTCTTAACGAGCCTCCCTTTTTTTAGAAATAATAACTCTGGCTTGCAAGAATGTGATTGAGCTAAACACTTTGAATTATTGGCTACTGGCCAAAAATCTGAATAAAGTTGTAATTTTACATTTACAAACCCATTCATTGGATTTTCTTTCACAAATCAGAATGGTGAATGCCCTCTGTGTTCTGGTTACCAGAAAGAGAAAAGATTTATTAGTTTGGCCACTAGGAGTGCTATTTGACAACAACAATTTTTTAGTCCAATACTGTGTAGCTTCCCGGTGTAGCTGGCTCTAAAAACCATCCTTTCCCAAGTTTCCCAACATTTCATGGCAAAATATCTTTAACAGTCATACTTCTGCTTTTCTTTTAATTTTCAACTCTAGGAAATATGAAGTTTGTTTGCTTCCATTTTGTTGACAATTTCTTGTCCTGATATCTATGTGTTTAGCAAATTTGATGGAAACTTTCACACCCATTTTCCCAAATCTGGAGTGTCTCAGTGTGCACTTCTTTAAAAAAAATGGCTAACCGTTGGTAACCAGAATATAATGCATTGTTGCTTGTATTCAAAGAATGACTCATGTAATAATATTATTGTATTATAGAACATTGTGTGGTACTCCTAACTATATTGCACCTGAAGTTCTATACAAGAGAGGGCATAGTTATGAAGTAGATACCTGGTCTATTGGATGCATTATGTAAGTTTATTATTCTTATTCTTTATAGGAACTTAGAATTGTCAATTTGATTTCAATCAAAATATGAAAATGTTGTCAAAGTCTCCCTTTTTTCTTCTATTGTCAATGTCCAATCCTCTCAAAATAAAATCATGGTGAATTTTTATGTGTACGTCTTACAGTAAAAATGAATTTTGTCAAATCAGAAAGCACGTACAGATAGTGTTCCAGTGGAAAAAGGAATAGAGTGGTGACTGAGAAAGTAATGATTTCTGGATCATATCATCATTATCATATGTATTTTGTGATTTGTTAACTGACTTGGTCAGAAGGCCAAATTCAAATATTGATATAGTATTAGTCTACTTCTCCTGAGATAAACATATGAGAAAAAGAACCAAATCCATTGAAATTACACTCCCAACAAACAAACAAACAAACAAACACACAAATTTACTAATCGGATATACTGGTAATAATATTGGACCATCAGGTTTGTTGTCCAGCCCAGATCTCTGAACCAGTAACATAGTTGTAGAAGAAATATATGTTGACATAATGTGCTTCAATTTAGATTAATTTTTATGGTAATATGTTCACTTTTGTTTGCAGGTACACTTTACTTATAGGCAAGCCTCCATTTGAAACAACTTGTCTGAAGGACACCTATGCACGTATCAAAAAGAATGAATATTACATCCCCTCAAGAATATCACCACAGGCGAGAGCCCTCATACAGAAATTGTTACGTAGTGATCCCACAGAACGGCCTACAATTAAGGGTGTCTTGGATGATGAGTTCTTCAAGTGTGGACCACTACCAAGCCGTTTACCCACCTCATGTCTGACAACAGCTCCTAGGTTCAGTGTAGCAACATCAATGTCAGCAATAAGGAAACCATTGTTAGAGAAAAATGGAAAAGATGGTATGTTTCATTGAAAGTAAAGTATCTGTTCACAGGTGTAACTAGGATGTCTGATTGGAAAGTCATAAATTGGCAACTTGTTGGCAGGGATCCAATGAATGAGTTTGATTGTTAGGTTGGAAGGTTAAACGTTGATGACTTGGGAAGTTGGGTTCTTATGCATACGTTTGATTGGGAACAGAACACTTGAAAACTTGACATACAATGTATTATATTGCAACAAAGACAGCATCATCACCTGTCATAAGGAGAGATACACATCAGGATAATGCATGAGATGTATTTGTTGACACATTAGCTCAGCTGGAATTGAGATATTGTGTCAGATGTAGGTACAAAACACTCACAGAACAAAAAAGAACAACCAACAATAAAAGTAAATTAAATGAAGAAATCACGTAAATTTCATTACATCAGATTAGAGTACCATCAAATTTATAATTTCACAAATAAGCAATGGTCCCACCAGGGATGGGACGGGAATAGGACAGCTAAAACATTTAATGTTTTGGATTTTTGTAACCCATATAGATCAAGGTGATTGAAAACTGCTATGTTTGGGAATATGTCCATAGCTCACAAGAATGTGGCTATAATTTTATAATTCTAATATTGACTGTGCTACAGATGTTACCATGTAGTATGATGGTATTTGACAAAATAAACACAATTTTGGAAAAAGATTCCTTTAGGTACAACAACATGACATTCCTAGTTATAATACTGATCATATCCACTATCTATTTTTGGCATGATTTAGATGGAAGTAACAGTGTGAAAAAAGAGACTGAAGCAATAAAGCGAGGTACTAGTTCTGGAGGGAAACAGTCAGAGAATATGAAAGGAGGGGAAGCTAGAGTATGTACCCTGAAATCTGAAGATGGTGAGTATATGATAAATTAATGTAACAGAATTGATCAAATTAATTGGACTTTGATTTCCTTTTAATGTGATCTCTGATTTCCAAAGTGTTTTGTCGTAATGTGAGTTCATCAGATGATGGAATGAATCTTTATTTTTGCTGGAATAATTGTACATTTGTATTACATATTGACATTTTTGTCTTGGTATGGTGCAGCACTGAAGACAAAAACATAGCATGTATTACAAAAAACTATTGAAGCAAAATCAGAAGGTAATCAGAATGAATTTGTGTCAGTGTTCTGAGACTTTCGTAATAGTTTGATAATGTTTGACTTGTTTTGTATTGACAGGTGGTGAACAAGTTGAAAACAATCTAACTGATCTATTAACACAACTGAATTCAGTGGTTCGTTGTAACCCAGCACTCAAAGCAGTGATAGAACAAGGTAAGCGTTCTATCTCTTATCACAAAGACTAAAAGTGCATCGTTGGTTTGACATGAACCACTGCTTTGGATGGTAGTAGCAACCAATAGGAGGAGACAGCACACATGTTGACTTTACAAACCCATGTCCTTTCAATATCATAATTCCATCATGTCATAATACCTAGTGGTACTTCTTGTTACTTGAAATAGCATTTTGCCACCTAGGCATGTCATAAAATAACAATCATTCAATTTCTTGATCAACACTACTACGATTTCCATGCCACATGCTACACTTGCATTTCTATAGGTCTACCATCTTGTTCTATTTTGACCCCCTAGCATAAGGTAAAATCTAAAAATTATATGTGTCTCCTTCACTTTGAGTTATATTCAATGGGTACATGGATGTAAACTTTCATATTTTATCAGAAATAACACAAGTAATGCTTATTTGTTTTTGATTGACAGATGAAGCTGAGGACCCTGCTGCAGTGCCTGTCTACTGGGTCAGTAAATGGGTGGATTATTCTGACAAGTATGGTCTTGGTTATATGTTGAGTGATGACAGTGTAGGAGTTCGATACAATGATTCAACTAGGCTTTTACTATACGCCAATGGAGAGTAAGTTGTACTTTAAGTTGTATTTACAAACTTGAATCAAGGGCTGTGCATTTGTATTAAATTTAACAGTGTCCAAAAGTATGCTTTCATTCATGCCCTACATGACACTGATCGTTGAGGCCCAGTATCATGTGTATTAGCTTCAAGCCAAAGTTGTTCTAGCTATAAAAATTAACCAAATCTGATCACAAGATGACATCTGATTTTAGAACATCAAGAATCAAACTTAAAATGAGGGTACCATTTACTGATATATCTAACAATAAATGTTGGGTCAAATTATTTTATTTTTTTGACAACTGTAACAAATTATTATCTTTATTTTCTAGAACTCTACAGTATATTGACAAAGATGGCAATGAGACTTTCCATAAATTAAAGGAATTTCCCGAATATCTGACCAAGAAGATGACTCTTCTCAAATACTTTAGGAATTACATGAATGAAAATCTGTCAAAGGTGAGTTGATACACTAGTACTAGTAGTTGGTGAACATATGTAATTAGAACTTGTAATGGACTAAAATCAAATGCGTCAGACGTGTCAACCTAGACTGTAAGATATGTCATGTCGTTCTGGCCTCCTCCGATGTGTGAGGGCGCCCCGTCACAGCGTACCTTACAGACATGTCAAACCTTCCCCAGTGCCTATTTCTAGACTAGCATGTGCCAGATGAGACTTTGCAAAGTATGTGTAAACTGTACAATATACATTGTGTTGTTCACCCCTAATGAAGTGACGCTATCAGATTGGGTGGCATGAGACATGGTATCTTGCAGACTATATGTTATATTGCTCAGAATTTTTCCATAATGGTCTTAATTTTGAAACCTGCTATTTTTGATAAATTGTTCATATAACTGTGAAAGTAAAAATGTATAAAAGAAAACAGGTTGATATTGTAAACTGTAAAAACACAACATCTAATTGAATATCTCTTTGTTGTGACTGATAGGCTGGTGCTCAAATGACTCCACGTGATGGTGATGATATGATCCGTCTTCCTTTCTTGAATGCATGGTTCCGTACACGTAGTGCTATTGTCCTCCATCTCAGTAATGGTACAATACAGGTTAGTACAACTATAACATATCAATTGCATATTCAACATTGTATTATGTGTCCTACATTGAACTAGGTTACCAATGTCAAAGCCAATAGGTAAAGTTCATTGATGTGACAATGATGTAACTGATATACTGCACTAGTAATCTCACCTGTATGTGGTCAACTTTTGGCACATGATGGCTACATCGACAAAATTGGGACAACACTGACCTGAAATTTACTAGTAGAAAAAGTTTTAAATTAATCCTGCTAATATTCTTTTATAATATGACAAACTTTTTCCTAGCCTGAAAAATTGAATTTTTAAGTTCAACCATTGTGGTAGACTCATTGGGAATACTATATTATACTAAATCATAAACAGCGCCCTCCCTCTATCATAGAGTAAACAAGACTGACAGTTTGCAGTCGAAAGCTCTCAGCTTACCAAATTATGTTGTGTGTATTTGTCACAGTTTTAGTACTCTTGCAATTCTCAAGATTGTCCAAATTATGTTCAGTGGCATCCAGCCATAGATAACCATGTAACAGTGAGCTTTTATTGACTCATTTCATGTGTTTATTTCTTCACAGGTGAACTTTTTCCAGGACCATACGAAAATCATAATTTGTCCTCTAATGTCGGCTGTCACTTACATTGATGAAGCAAAGAACTTCCGCACATTTAGACTTCCACTTATAGAGAAGTTTGGTTGTTCCAAAGTACTATCAAATCGACTGGACTATGCCCGGGTCATGGTTGAACGACTTATGTCGCCAAAATCAGCATCTTCAAGAATCAAATCAGCATCATAAATTAGAAAGGTTTGAAGTCATTACAACTTTAGTACCCTGCAGTGACTTTAAGGGCTTGATTGCAGGCTGATTTGATTTCAGACTCATTTTAAGACTGCATATTTACAAAGTCTGCAGGCAGATTCTGTTTGCCCTGTGTGTATAAATAATAATGCCATTCAAAATGGTCAGCATGTTACTTATGCATAGTATCTAAGCTTTGGTGAGTTTTGCTGTGGATTTTGTCATCTAGATCTAGATAATGAAACCCATTGTAACCTCATCAAAGTTTTGATACTAAACTACTTGTTACTGTGGTCTTCTTTGAGTATCATACATATGAAGGTCTGTATGTTTGATCTACTTCTTGATAGACCCAAACTTTGACCTTTTACCAGTGACATTGTTTAAGGTCGGGTCACCTGTGTAACTGTAGACATCTTAGCTCTTTTATCTGACATTGTTCTCTTTAGTATTGGAAGTTTAAGAATAATAAAAAATTAAGCAAACAGTGTCCTTTTCTTGTACAATGCAGACCCAGGACACAAGTGTACAGTTTTCAATCAAATCAGATCTTTTTGTATCAGGACTGCTGCAACAAACTTTACTAGTCAGTGTAACTTGTCTTTCATAGTTCATAAACGACTAAGTTATAATATGTATGCAGCTGTTAGCAATATTGAAATCGTAATATCTTTGTGTCAAGTTTTTGTTTTGTATCTTACATATTTTATACGTATCAAACTATCATGAAATTTTGTGTTTAAATGTGCATTATTTTGGACTTGCCGCATTTCCTTCAGTCTTATTTTTGTGTAGTTAAATGTCACCATGATTACATATGGTCATATTTGTGTAACGGTATTTGACCAAATCTGTATTATTTGAAGTTTTGAAAGCGATTATGATATTTGGCACGCTTCTGTCATATCACCCTGTAGCCCAAATTTCACACAAAATCAAAACATGTAATGAAGCTATCAATAATATTTTACTATGGCACTGTTAAGGAGAAAAGGGTTCTTTTTTGAATTATTAACCAGTATACTAAGGTAATACTGTTTAGTTTAAAATGCATTTACTGTTTAAATATTTCTGACAACATTATTCTAACAATCGATGTATGTAATTTTTGGACCAGATGTTCACTTGAGTGAGGACAAAGGATTAGGGTAAATAATGGACTGTTTCTTTGCTTACTTGCTTCCAAGTCAAATTCATATCTAATCAAGTACACTAATAAAGGAATTTTTCATCAACTGTTTTGACATTTTGACATTTTCCCTGCTTGACTTGAAAGTTAGTTGATAGCCACGGCAAAGCTAAGTAAAGTCTTGAGTAGAAAAGAATAGTACCACTGTGATGAAATGTAGTTGCCTTGCTGATATTGTATAGTTTTTAGATCTGAATTGAAATCACAGCAACTTTTTGTACAGCCTATTACAGTTCATTGACAACCATGCATTGTGGAAATCTGTATTGTCAAGAAAGCTGATATGGTTTATTCTGCTGATACGTATTCACTTTTGTTGTTGACTGGATAAATTTATCTTTATTGTCATCTTTTGTTTCTCAGTTGTTATCCTGTTTACAGATGTGGGGAGTTCTACAGAACATACTAGTATTCTCTTTCTTCTCACTAGATGTGTTATACCAGGGACGTCCCTGGTTATACTCAGTTTAACATATCTACAAGCAGGATACATATAAGTATATATGTTGACGATTCGTGTGTATAGTATGTCACAGTAGCAAAGTCCTGGTTCCAAGAAGTCTGTAACCATAGATGCTGTGTTGGGGCTCCCTCACGCACCAGCCAACCCTGGGGAGTTAAGCCATTGAGGGTGGAAAGACACATATGTTGTAGTCATGGTTTCCAGCAGACTTGCTACTAATATGTAAATATATTTGTCTGTCTTCTTTCACAGTATACAGATGTATGTGAGAAATATATGTTTGTCATTTTTTTAGAATTTATTTTCATCTTTCTTTCTTTGTGTCATTGTAGTTTGTGTGTGAAGTTACATCTGTACAAATTACGAATTCAATAAATATATTAGTATTTCACAGAACAGCTGTCCATGACTTCTTTCTTCCATTGTGAGAGTGAATTTACCATCATTGGATTTATAAAGTTATAAAACACACCTACTAAGGTAGGTGCAAATATGAGTTTTCAGTGATGCCTTGCAAGCTGATGACATGATGAGCAAACTACCTAATGAATTTGTGTTTGTTGCTCTGAATCGCCAAGAAAAAAAAAGAGAGGCAAAATGGTGCAAATTCATCTCTTTTCATGTGTACACACAAGAACACAGTTAAATTTTTATTTGTAATTCTTGTATGCTTTAACAATTTCCATGATAAAACAACTGTTGCCAGTAAAGGAATACATTATACAGATACAACTGTTGCAAGTTATGGGGTACACTATACAGATGTAACTATTGCAAGTTAAGGGGTACTACTACACAAATGTAAATAATCCACTAAATCTGTGTTTTACACCAGGCTACATCTTATTATGGTATACATTATGCTTACAGTACAAAAGCTGTCTGACATATTGCTCAGCTATCACCACAAAAGATAACAGTTCTATACCCAGTAATGGGCCAGATGGTCACATTTTCAGTTCCAGCATGTTCTACAATATTGAGATCAGGACAGAATAGATATCAACAAACTGTGTTTTTGCAGAATGTCTGGTTTACCTTTTGAATAAGTTAAGTGCATGTGTGACCTGAACTGTAAGCATTTTCATTGAGTTGCAAAATATTGGTGAACCAAAAATGGTGTCGATGATACTGAGGCATAATTAAATAGTGAATTTTCATGATGAAATATCGAATACACAGAAAAAGACAGGTGTTGAGCTGAAAGCCATTTTGACCAAAATTCAAGGACTCAAAGCACCAAACCATTTGCTGCAATGCACCAAACTAGCTGCTCAAAGGAAAGTTCCTACCAAGACTTGAACTATCTTGGTAAAGGTTATAAGCCAAGCACTTTTGCCACACTTATGTATGCACACACACACACACACACACACTCAGGCACATTATCTCTTTGCCATACCTATAGCACAACTGAACCAAAGGTTGGTTGGGCTAAAAAAAATCTACACCTGACACAAGTAATTGGAGTATTGATTTTATTTCTCTTTCCTCTTATTATGGATAACTGAAGAACACCAATAGACCTTTACATGCAAGATTGGGAGTTAGATAATATCTAAATGATTTTTTTTTAGTAGTACAATAGATAATATATTGACAAAGGCTTAAAAGCATGGTTAAATTCACAAAGTAACAACAGTATCAAGTACTTCTCTACTTCATTTCACAATTTTAAATTCCCAACTTTTAAAAGCATGTCTGTGCTATTTCCTCTCACAAACATTTAAAATTCCATACCTATCAAAGGCACCAAGGCTTCTTTACAACCAAAGTGTTATTTTACATTACAATGTTGTTAACAATTGGCAACAAGTACATAACTACACATATGGGCAACAGTACCTATAAATTAGCATTAGGGTTCTTTGTATTCCCCCTCCCGTCGGAATATTTGTCTGTTGTTATAATTACCTCATTTCATTTAAACATACATAAAAAATACTCCATCCAAAATGGTCTGTTTCCACCAAGAAATTGATTCTGCATGAGTAACTGGTTTTGTATGAGTATTCATACCGTGACCCTGTTCGTAGTGTTCTGTACATCAACCAAGACTTTGATCTGACTATCAAAGTACATTGGCAACTAATAACTGTCTCTCTTAGAGTCTGTTAAATGCTACTTTTCCCAACAACTTCACACTAGTAAACTCTCTTATTTTACTGTTACATAAATCTAAAGTCATGAAACTTTAGGTGTCCAAATACTAGCTACATACTGGCCTTTCCATTACTCGATAAGTATACATTGTCATTATGCACACATATCTTTCCCTTTTCATTAATATTGAGAAATCTTGTGCTTAAAAAAATGCATGCATCCCTTTTATAATTCAGAATTGTTTTATTTTTCATGCACTGGCAAAGGACAACATATCAAGTGGTAGTGCTAAGGTACAGGGGATATTGTAAATGTAATGACATCAATGCTGTCCTCGGCATACATCTTTGTTAATGTTATGAAGTGACTCTGCAATATGACTTTATTTTCGCTATCTAAATAAATCATATGTACGAAACATAAAAGTATGATGCAAGACTGTGTATAGTGACCATACACTCATTATATTATGTGTGGTTATAGGACTGCCAAGTGACCATGCATAGTGTGTCGTGATAGGACTGCCTGGTGATCACACACAATGTATGGCTATGGGACTGCCTAGTACACATATAAATTGAATGGTAAACAATGAATTTTCCTCTGCTGCAGATTAATACAGTAGTTTAAACAATGCCTTATAGTTATACAAACACACGTACACTGGTAAAGCTAGGGTCCAACTACTCCTGGGCATTTTATTCTAGATTACAGTTGAAGTGGGGGAAAGAATTTGGCAGAAATGCATAAAATACAAAATGGCAAAAATGAAATAAGTATTGGAACCCTTTATCCCCCATCCTTTTCATTGCTGACCCTCACTACTGTACATAATATATATTCAAATATGAAGTGACCTGACTTGTTTAAATGAATTAAGTAGCTATCCTACAAATGGTATACAGTACCTCTATGTCTAATATATATTGCTATTACTCACAACTTGGCATTTTAAACTCAAATATGTCCCTGACAAAGTAGGGACAGTTTATCACACAAAAACTATGTGCATCACAATAAATGATACACAGAAAGCACATATCAAGCGTCTTTCATATAAGTTATCACAGTTACTCAACAGTCTTTCCCTCGTTTTATAAAAAATCAAAATGACACTGCACACACACACACACTCAACATGTCACCATAGCTTGTTATCGGTACACCAAAAGACACAGTATTATTTGTTGTCTCCTCCAATAGCTTCTCAGTTTTGTTACTTAAAGATATTGCCTATAGGAGATAATCCCTACTTGGCAAGATGCAAGTCCCATATGTAACGTCTCAAGGCAAATATCCCATGTATCTCCTCTCCCACACTCCAACATGACATAATATTTGCATCATATACATGTATGTCATTACTCAGAGCCATACATTATTTCAGAGTCTTGCATACTATGACTCTGTCATAGATAAACATTCGTTTGGAGTTCCATATATAGAATGACTTGATTCATATGACATTGATGCAAGTTTATCCAGGAATAATGTACAATATGACTCAAAGCAAACATAGAACATGCATATCATTTCAGAGTTCTACATATGATAATTTGATACATATGATGTCTGTGCATGTATCTCCAATGTCATGTATAAAATGACTTAGAGCTAGTGTTGTAGATCTATGTTACTACAGAGTGCTATGTATGATGCCTTGAGTCAGTGTCACATATATAGCATGGACTTGGCATAAATGCCGTAGATACACGTTCTACATGAGTTCACATAAGATGACTCAATAGGTGTTGTTAACCATGAGATAAGTGTCATACATGTATGTTTTTTCAGTGTCATATATGTATATACCAGTGTGACTCGATGTATGTGAAGTTTAAATGTAATGACTCTGGCTACATGTCGTAGATGAACGCTCTTCAGAAGTCCAATGTATTACGCAACTCTAGTGTCATGTTACAGATAACTCGGGTTAAGTATTGTAAGTACATGGTCTTCCAGAATCCGATGTATAAGAACTCAATGTGTATCTCCTTTCAAGTCCAATATATAGTGATTCCATGCAATAGTCATAGATATAAAAAACTGGTGACAGTAATTGATCCTTCATTTACAGGAGGGTGCAGGTTTTTTCCTATTCAAAAAAAAAATAAAAAAAATAAGCAGAACATCAATTTAAAAATCATGTATGACTTAACAAGCCTTTGTCACAACATATACAAGTTATGATATGAACCCTTGATGTAGAATATGGCTACACTACTTTTACTGCATCTTTCTATAATGATTTTGTGATGACTTTAATATTATCAATCAAACTTGGTCAGTCCTCGGCATTGTGCAAAAGCAAAACCTCCTCGAACTTTTTTTTTATTCCTTCAACTTGATATAGTTATCAGTTTTGTATTTTATTTGATTAACAAGGTAGATAGTCTGCATTACAACTTTTAGATTACTTGTTGATACTTACTTCTTGTTGTTGAGGTTGTGAGTGCTGAACTTGTTGTCTCCTTTGTCTGTTTTGTTGATGTTGTTGGTGTTGAGGTGGTGGTTGTTGTTGTTGTTGATGTACTTGATCCTGTTGTTGTTGTTGTTGTTGCACTGCTCCTTGTCTGGCCTGTGCTGCTCTAAGGTTCTCTTCTTCTTGTAAACGCATGGCTAACTCATGACTACAAAATAAAGAAACATCATCAAGCTGGTCAAACATTTCTATCATAAATTTTATGTATTAGACAAAAGAACACTATTTTTTTTCAATGGAGTTAAGTACACACACACACACACACACACCTATCCATCTATCTATCTATATAACATATACATGACACAGAGACACAGAGACACAGAGACAGACAGACACAGACAGACAGACAGACAGACAGACAGACACTGTGGCAGTATACAGGAAAGCAAAGAAAGTATAAGAAATCACACAGAAAGGTTGACTTACTCTGATAATGGTGCTTCTATAGGTGGTTGTGGTTCCACACTTGGAGGTGCTGCATCTCTACCATCTACTTGTTCTTCTTGTAGGGTTAATGCTACCAGATAACTAAAAATTACAAGTACAGCTTTAATATTACAATGAAGTAATATACTTGGTATCACTATCTGATTCACACAAATTCTTTGTATTTCACATCTATGGTCAAAACCAATACTTCCAAAGTATTACATATTGTATACTTACTACTCAAGATCTCTATGAAGGACTTACGCTTGCTATTCCACTGACTGTAACAGTTTCTGATGATGGACAAATCATATTTAGACTGTCAAATACATTGTGGTATTTCAGTTATCTGTGCTACATAATATTTTAAAGTCTATATAATATTTTACATGGAACTTTTGGCAAACAATTGCACAGGTATTTAATTTATTTTGAGATATTTGGTGTAAAGATGATCAAATCTAAAAATACAATTGACCATGATTGGTGGCAGTTACTGTCCCTCTACTGGATGTTGGATAAGAAAACAAAGTTAAATTTAGTGTAGTAGAAAGATGTTTTTATTATGCAAGACTATCTGTTTGAACTCTATTGGTACAATAAGGTGGTCGATTTTGGAAAATTCCAGGACAGGATAGGGTACTTACTCTTGGTTGATTTGTTGCTCTGTAGAAATATCCTTGATGGGAGGTGTGGTATCACATGGTGGCCTTGTATGGAAATCTCCATCAACAAAGTAGCTGTCCCCTTCAGTATTTGCTAATGTTTCCCAAACTACATTATTTTCTGTTAAAAACCCTTGATCCGTTACAAGTAGGAACAGCTCATTCTGCAACAGAAATGACCATATTATTTGTAAAAAAAAAAAAAAAAAAAAATTGGTCCGTCACTACATGCAGAAATGGCTTATTCTGTGACACAAACATGTAGACAAATGCTACTTCATAATATACAAACTGACTTGGAAATCAAAGTATAAAAGTACACATGCATAGAAATGGTTTGTGTAAGATTGGGTGAAAACAATGAAAAGTTGACATTTTTTAGTGGAGCTCCCCAAGTATTTACCAGAGTTTCCCACCAAAACTATGGTCCAGGGTTTGGGAATCTATGCAAGTACTATCAGATTTCACCCTCTGTTACCAGGGTTCTAAAACCTTAGCAAGAACACTGTTTCTGTAATATTGATAATAAAAAAATAGAAAAATAAGCTGTTACGAATGTTAGAACAATATGTCAAAACAAACTAGCTATCAGTTACCTTGTGTTTGTATAGTGTACTAAAATGATTATTCCTGAAAAAGACACAGAGCTGATCTTCCTTGACTGTTACATTAAGTTCACACAGGCCATGGTAAGTCAACTGAGCAGCTGAAGACTCTAAAAATGCCTCTGCAACTAAACCTGGATATGATAAAAGATGGGTTATGAGTGGTAATGTTATAAAAGATTATCAAACAGAGTACATGATAAAAGACTGGTTAGGTATGCGTTAAAGGAGATGATTTGCATGGTGTGATAAAATTATTCAAAGAAACAATATATAATTGGCCAGATATGATACTGAACATGCCAACTGGATTCAAAAATCTGAGAATCAATCGTATTCAAGGATGTAGCACTATCCACTCCTACAACTTTCCTGCTATCTACCACAGTCTGTTGTCAGATGACATCAACAGCTGGTTACCTGACTGAAGGCAATATAGTACAATGCTGATGATAGCTGGGTGCTTAAATAAAGGAGTACAACATGCGAATATATTGGCCCAAAGAAGTATCTCTACGGTGGCCCACAGGTGACATAGGAACAATACATTTGTGGAAGAAATAATTAATTTGTCGAGAGCAAAATATTTAGTACAAGGATAAAAATTTTCTTTTATAGGACAAAACATTATTTTTTTTGGTTCAAAATAGAAATATCAAAGCAAAAAGTTCAAATTTGTAAGACAAAACTATGGTACATATTATTCTTTTCAGAATTTGGTTGTCACATGAACGTGACATGCAAAATGTGCATGTGCCACATTGAAGTCATAGCTGTCAGAGAAGACAATACAGTATTATTGTATATTGTCATAATGTATGTTTTTCATATTTATATTATCTGATGTATCTATTCAGTTTGTATGTGATTTTTATGTGATTGTCGACATTTGGGGGCATCAATAGAAAGAAGTCGGCCCTTCAATGCCATGCATTGTTTGTGACACTTGAGTTAAACCTGATATAAAGATATTTTATAATAATGGTACAAACTTTTCTCACAGTAATGCATAAAATCCTAATGAAGGCCATGGGTTATATTGACCTGCCAAATTTTGAAGAGGTGCAGAGTCGTGATAGGGCTACTGTATGGAGTTATGGCGACTTATCTTGAACATGAAATTTGGCCTCTATTGAAGTTATGCCACAATGTGGGAAATTTACTACACTGGGTAATACATTACATAGATTGTAAGAACTTACCTTCATGAATACTACTAGGTTCTTTGGCACTTTTACATGATATAATCTTCTCAACTAGTTGATTATAACTGCAGTTGTTTATCACTTTTACATGTTCCTCGTTCTGTGGATCCACCAACCAACCATGGATGAGTCCAATGTTCAACAAATCAAATACTGTCAGCTCAGAGGTGTATTCAAAATCTGCAACACTGTGAAAATAGTCATGATTACAAGCTTGGCATATGTTATCACAAAGTTAGTTCTGATATACATATCTTTTAATATCAAACATTGTTGTTTACAGGAAGTAGTAGAAAGTAAAGGCAATACCCATTCTCACACCCATGAGTGAGTTAATACATTTACTTCAAGAAAGTGGTGGGGGAGGGTATTGCCAGCTTGGGTACTAATGACAATCACTTTGATATGAGCTACTGAATAATTCTTTATTCACTTATATGTTTCAAAATAATTGCGGTGACTTGTTGAAACTAAATTTGTTCTCACCCTGTGAACTTAACATTGACATCTAATCCAGTCTGTAGTTTTGGAAATACAGCCATTGCATCATGCATATTCTGCTCATAATTGAGCTGGGCACCTTCCGATATGTTCTGAATAACAAAGAAAAGATAAGAGAATTCAAGTTTACTATATTTCTGTTGATTTATGTAAAACTTGAAAGTACACCATTGCTAAGTTGCAGGTAAAGAGGTTCAAACAAAAACTGTGACTTATTGAGGGCTGATACTTATTGGGGTCAGGGTCGGGGTGTTATATTACTGTATTGATTGTGCTGAGTGTCTTTGTCACACTGGCATACTCAGGAAATTCAGAGTGACATACAGATTGATAAACAAATGATAACATAACAATAATATGCACACAGATATCTAGATGGAGATAAAAATTAAAAAGAAGCAGGAAAAGAATAACATGTAGAGATCTATGGGAAGACAGAACATGAGTTACATGACATACTGTATACACATTGAGTGACATGTTATCTCACAATGAGATAAATAAATAAACACACATTCAAAAGGCACATTTCACCATTTGAAGCAAACATCACTTCAAATACTTTGATATATCCAAAATACACACATGAATATTGTATACTCACATACATACACACTAACACATACTAAATAGTATAAACACAAACTCACATACATATGCATACACACATACATTAACACACACACACACACACACACACACACAAAACACACACACACAATATTTTGATCATCTACTTGACTACAAGTACATCACACTACAAATATGAGATCACTCCACATATTTGATTAGGCAACACTGTTTTTTACATCTCCAAAATTTACGTTTTCTAAATTTTTGAAAGTGCAGACATCAATTACACACCTGTACACTGCTATCTAACTATAATAATTACTTGTCAAATTGAAAATGGCAATGAAAGACAAGTGGAATGTTGCCAAATAAATTGTAAAATATCACCATACATTCACCATATACTACTACTTACTTTGGGTGTCTGTGCTAACATATAATCTCCAAGATATTCCATCAGTTGTCCCGATGTGATCATTTCTACCATGTCTGGTAGGACTACCTGTCCTTTCAAAATTAGAACATTGACAATTGAAAGTAGTGGACATGGTCCATTCTCATTCTGTGTAACAATTGGTGTGCTCCTTCCTTTGAATTTTATCCATTTTATATGATACACTGATTGTGATGAATCACTACTAATAGCTTTCTCAGACTTGTCTCTGTTGCCTTCACCTCTCTCGCCAAGTTCACAGTTATCAGATTGAACCTTGGTATCACCTAATTCATTTATAATTCAAAAAAGAAAGGAAAATTAGAGAAATGACACTATAGTGCTATGTACACACACGAAATGATTGGAGTGTTGGAGTGGTGCTCCTAAAAGTAAAAACATGTTTTTTAGGTCATTTGAGATGGTATTATACCATAATAAAGGCCGTATTAAAGGCCCATGTCAGATTAGGATTAAAATCTAGGTAAGAAAAACAGTTGCCTGGCAGGGATACAGAAAAAGTAGAACTGGGTAAAAAGAATGGCCCTAAGATAACATTAATTGCAAGAAAAGTACAACTGAATTGATGACCTTTATTACACTTCAGCTGTTTGGCTAGCACTTGACCAAAATTTGACGATGCCCTCATCTCTGGCTTGGACATCAAAATTTTACACTTCAGCTGTTGGGCTAGCACTTGACCAAAATTTGATGATGCCCTCATCTCTTGCTTGGACATCAAAATTTTGGTAAAGGGTGCCAGCCCTCAGGCAGGCAGTACATAAACCACCTCCTGGGGATGGTATACCAGTTTTGACCAGTGAACAAAACATATGAAAGAGTGATATGGCATGAATTTATGGCTGAGAATTTGGGACAATTCAATTGTCTGAAGTCGTGCATGCGTCGTGACTTCAGAAAACACTGATGGAGCCATGGTGGATACCTGCCGAAAGCTTTGGTGAGACTGAACTTTTGCACAGATGAGCTTTCATCATACGATATGGCATGCTTTGCAAATCATTGAAGTGAGAAGGTAGACATGGTGGCTCATTGATTATGTGACAGTGTATTACAGAGAGTTACTACATACGTCAGCAGACTTTCAGGTCTGGGGCCTTCCCACTTGGATTGACAACTGATACTGTAGGACAGGATCAAAGACAACTTTCTATTTTGATTAATGGTAAGTCTGCTAGTGTAAGTTCTTAGACTTGCTTCATTTTAATAGTAGGACATGTTTCGATTACAGCCTAGTCGAGTACTGTGCATTTGTACAAACATGCGATAACTTGAGTGTCTTTGAAATTTCCTTCATAATTTCTCATAAACTGCTGTCTTTGTACATTGAAAATCTTCCTCTGACAATTAACAGCGTTCACTACCACTACCATGTTTGGAGTAGACAACAAAGTGAACTACAACTTACAATTAAACATCTTAAACTGGACGCTTGCAAACTGTTCATATATCACCATTTTATACAGTTAGAATGATGTCTAGACCAATCAGATCTCTCAATTTGTGCCATAAATATGCTGGTATAATATAATTTGTGATATTGAACTGCCCTCGCTAATATTTTCATACATTCATAGATGCATAGATTCATTCTGACTTAAGGCCTATCTGGCCTCTACTGTCAGCTCTGTGCTAACTTAGTCATGAGGTTCCTGTGTACTAGTCTACATAGAGAGGTATAGAATAGTTTTTTCCTCATAATCACAATACAAGGGTTGGTTTTCCCACAGTTTATCTAGATGACTTTCAAACATCCATACAGTTGATGATACCGTGGTAATACCACATTGGCTGACAATTTGTTCTATATACCAACTGATCTATAATTTACAAATGCATATTTGTGTTGTTGTTTAATTAAAGACCTGGGTTTCAATACCAGGTTCCTGCATAAATGCTGTCTATCAGCAGAGCCATGTATAAGGAAAATTTGTACACAGAATTATTCTTTTGTTCAGGACCAGGTTTTCTATAGCTACATGTATGCTAGTCAGGATGCCAATATGTGGTCTGTAAGAGAGATCTGGAAGATTTGATGAAGGTGTGTGTATAATAGTAGTTTACATTTATTATGCCAG
Source organism: Glandiceps talaboti (assembly GCF_964340395.1). NCBI lineage: Eukaryota > Metazoa > Hemichordata > Enteropneusta > Spengelidae > Glandiceps > Glandiceps talaboti. Next base: position 24,164,115 of record NC_135552.1, read on the forward strand.
CACACTGAATCACCTCAATAAGTAACTCTGTATTACTGTTAGTGTTACATGACATACTTTTTGTATACTCATACACTGATAAAGCTCTGGTCACCCTTTCAATATTTGTAAATATGGATGCACTGCTGAGAATACATCAATGATGAAACTAATCACCTGCATAATCTGTGTAGTGTTCTTTCAAAGGCTTCCACTCAAGAACTCAACTGTGGTCTCTGTCAGGCACTGGCAGTGAACCCCCCCCCCCCCGCCACACACACACACACACACACACACACATTTGTAAATATGGATGCACTGCTGAGAATACATCAATGATGAAACTAATCACCTGCATAATCTGTGTAGTGTTCTTTCAAAGGCTTCCACTCAAGAACTCAACTGTGGTCTCTGTCAGGCACTGGTAGTGAACCCCCCCCCCCCACACACACACACACCACTGTGCATTTGCTACTGGGTCTTTTGTTTTGAAATGTAATATTATTTTCCTAACATGGGTTATCAATAGACATCTGACAAGGACACTTCCTTGTCTGTGGTGGTCAGCAATATTTAAGAGCATTTTTGTCGCCCTCGCTAGCTTATTTTAGGAGAATCGTAATAATGGTACTTATTGAATTTTTACTTACCGATGTCTTTCTGTTGATTTTCTGTACCTATCTTGTCATTTTGTTGCACAGTGTCTCTATTCGTTTGTTGATTTTCAACAAGCATAGCATCGTCATCATCTGTAACCCGAAGGCTACCTCTAATGTCCATTTTTTCTTCATTTCCACTATCCATGGATCCGTCCGGTGGTTGGTCACCGTCATTATTTAAACACTTTCCATTGTCCGATTCATTAGACGGTGGGTGGCTATTGCTTTTTGGAGATAAGATTGTAGAACTTACTGCTGGCTCGATTTCGTTATTCGTTGTGCTGGTAACGTTATCCCGTGTATTCGCACCGCTAACGTTTCCATCTTTATCACCCATTCTTATGGCTTTGTAATGAACCCGTAAGTGAAAAAAATGCCCTCAAATGTGCTCCTCTCTAGTTTAAATGTTTTCTCTTTCGTGGGTCCTTGCTGCTATTCTTTTTATCGAAAGTCAGGCTTAATTTACAGTCTGTTTTCGTGATCTGAAAACCACAGTCGTTCGCCATTTTGTGATGACATCATTGGAATATCCTATGTTTAGACAGGGAGCTATGCATCCTGTATGGAGTAGTCATCCACTTGGAATTCAATAGTGGCTATGATAGTTCATCGACTAAGTAAAAAGTTTGGAACTCAAACAAAATAAATAAATAAATACTTCACTGAAGTAATCTTGCTAAAAGACGAAGTGAAAGATATGCGATGCAAGTCACATTTATGTGTGCTTACCTCCTAGGTGGAGTTTTGTGTACTTGGACATATGCATGGGACAGTCGCAAATAACACTTTAAAGTGTGCACATGCGCAGACGATAGGCATTTCTACCATTTTGAATTCGTCTTCATAATCTTTGTTAGAAACTTTGTTGTGCTGCTTCTTTGGGTGACGTTTCAGACTATTCGTCATACACCATATTTGCGTTGTATCATTGAACGATTTTCAGTTCCGACCTACTAAAGTGACGTGATGAACATAGAGTGGACCGGTCAGCAGGCCAACTAGTAACGCTACCAGTGTGCAGTCTCTTGTCGCAATTGATCCGTGATGTTTGTATTGGACATTTTTTTGACGAGGCATCGCTATTTTGCTTGACATTCAAACAACACTATTTGCTGGACACTCCTATGGTTTCTCGAAAAATATTTAGGTCACCGCATTTAAAGTAACGCTCTCGAAACGCCACTTTATTGTAACGGTACGAATATATTTGTACGGTATTTGATTGAGACGGGTTGTCCACTGCGACTTCTTGATGATAGATAGAACGGAAGTGTCTTGGAAGTTTTATAGAACCACCGTGTGGTAAGCGTTTATTTACACTTTCCCCCTTTTTCGAGATTTTTTGCTTTATACGTGTACTGACTTCTGTAAGTATTTGATCAGGAATTTGAATCAAGTGAAAGTACATGAGATTTTTACACCGAAAAGAAGTTATAATCTAGTAATTAGCCCAGGAAAGACTGGTATTTGAACGTCGTGTGTTTTTGTGTCTGACAGTCTGCCGATTATCGTCTGTCGTCCTATTCATAGTCTTATGCAACACGGTATTTACACTTTTTAACTATGTTAGATGTGGTCACTTTTTTGTTTTGTTTTGTCTTGAGAAGCATATTATATTGGTGAATACATAACTAGCCAGGTGGAAGTGTAAACTAAATTGGGTTGGGCGCAAACTTTTTTATATGAAGGTGAACGAACTGGTCTATGTTGGTCGTCGTCGATTTCACATACTTGCATCGCCTCACTCGGTCGTTGCACTTTTTTCTATACAGCTTCCAGGTACCACAATTCTATCTTCCAGGCCTGCAAAACACGAATTGATTGTGACGAATGATGTACTTTTAATTTTTTAACCAGAATCACCATTTCTTAGTTTTGACCATATCTCATAACTGAATGTAGGCGATGTGACCAACCTGTCACCCCTCTCAACGGAAATAATACAATCCGGAAAGTCCATCAGATTTTTCCCATGCATTTCTGTCGCGCCTGAAAACAGCTGTTCCATCATTTGCGTGGCCTCCACAGAGAAGCGCACTCGTACGTCTCGTCATGAACAAGCTTCCCATTTTATTTGTTCGTTCTAAACGAGTTTACCAAATCATGTAACTGAACTTGCATGTGTATTCAAATATCATTCAAAACATTTAAAAGTAAAATATATTCGTAGTTTTCATCTAACCAATAATAATAAATATAACGCGTCGTACGCCAAACTTAAACAACATAAATCCAGGGATGAAAACACAGGACGGAACAGCAACTGGCATGTGAAAACGCATATGCAATTTTCCCACGGTTCTTTGTATATACACGGACGTCGAACTACTAATAGCACGTTTCCTTGCTTCTATAACAGGGGAAACTTTGAATCCGCACATTAATAGCAAAATCAAGTCCCGGTGCATGATCAATTTAGTTATATTCTTACCTCTCAGCGATACAATTTGGTGATTCTTAGATGGTTAATTCAAGCCGTGGAATTGTGAAGCAAGTGGAAGGAGCAACGAATGTTCATTGTCAATTTAAACAATGAACGAATTATTGAGGCGATACACCCAGGTAAACTGACTCACACTACTTAGCATGAACTTTGTATTTAAACTAGTGGGATAATTGATCAACGCTTCCTTCATAGATTCCTTGATAAATGCCTAGGGGGATAACTTTATGCCTCGTTCACAAATGAGACAAATTGAGCTTGAACACGTAGGCGGTCCACCATTTTTAAATACTGAGGATGTAGGTGTGATAACTTTACCAGTCGATAAAAGAATGGGGATGAAAATGTGGGCAAAGAGGCCTGTGTGAAGGAAATGTCAAAATTTTAACATAGGTTAGACATGCTGGGATAGATGTGAATAGATCCCATTGATTTGAACCCATGCAGTGATGGTTGTAATGTTTGGGGATCTGCTGACATGTTCTCATTGTGTCTTTCTTTGTTCCTAAGTTGATACTCCTACAAAGGACTCCTATCTATCAACATGTAGCAAAGGATTACAACTTCCTTACTGTGTACTCTTTCATTTCAACAAATGTGATTATTATTTCATCTTTCATATTTGTATTAATATATATGTTGTGACTGGGTTTACTTTTTATGACTATTTGAATGATAGCTTCTCTCTTGTCCTTGTATGTGGTTTACCAGTGTCTTCCACTATTCGTGGATATATGTTTGTATTATAGATGGATGAATGGTATCCCCACCACATGCACATGCATGCATACTGTCACATACACACAGTCACACACATACATTTATTATGTATAATGTATAATATATATACACAACTTTACATTGAGGTTCTATGTATAAATAATATCGTAAACCATACAGTTCTTACCCAAATATACCTCAATGTACAGATTTCTTTAACAGAACTGGAGACCCACCAATGAAGAGGAGCTCAGTCTCTTCAAAATATTTGGGTCAGAACTGTATGGTTTATGATATATATATATATATATATATATATATATATATATATATATATATATATATATATATATATATATATATATATATATATATATATATATATATATATATATATATATATATATATATATATATATATATATATATATATATATATATATATATATATATATATATCATAAAGTTGAAGTTTATGCTATTATGTTACATTTTTGCTAGCTATGTTCAAAAGTCTTTTAACTAACATGGGGGCCTGGATTAGCAATTGCATTTGGTCTACAGAAGTCGGACAATACCATCTGATTTGTGAAAATTTAACATTTCCATTGAGAAAGATTATGTTTCCATTTTAATTCCATTTGGTATGTATGATCCAACCTGTTCAAACATTGTTCATATGCTAGCCAAAAGAGATCCAGTGATAAGACAAAAGGCAGGTGTGTTAGGATGCAGTCCTATTGTGATGTTTGCAGTCACCATGCACATGTCCAATAGGTTAAGTGCCTAAACACAACCTGCCTATACTTACACTTAATCAGATAATGAGACTTGAATATCATTGCAATTTGTTGATCAGATTTAGATTAATTATATCCACAAAAGTATATATGAGACACCTCTTTGTAATCATGGAAATGAATGAGTCAAATCTAGTCAACTTCACTGACGTAATTTCCTATGTTAAATTTTTGATGTAATTTATAAGGAACTGTGTGTATATGTTGTATATTTCCCCTCATTGACCAAAGGTTAAAACATTGGAAAAACTCGAGATAAGAGGATTATTGCTGTCAGCAATGTGACTATTCTGTGTATGTATTCAAACACAGTGAGTACATAGGTATAGTAATTGAAATGCCTAGAAATGGATTCAGTTTCAGAATAAAATTGCTCAGCTTTGGTTTCACAATGAGTATACTTGCTGTAGAATAATTTATATCGCACAGTTCAATGTGAAACTTGTAGGTATGTTGTAGTTAACATAAGTTGATGAAATAATGCATGCCTTGAACTGTAACATATCCTTTTTGAAAGTAGTGAATCATAACGATATCAGTGCTAACTTTATAGTAAAACTGAATAATGTAGGATTTACACACTTTAGTTGTGTTGCAAATACTATCAGTATGTGCTGTATAACTTGGTTACTGTTCAGCAAACCCATATTTGCACCACAAGAACCCCAATATAAATAATTTTACATAGCTAGCTGTGACCATAATTGCATTACACAGGTCCATAACTCTGTTGATCATATAAAACCAGTAATGTGGTCGTTCTACTAGTTATGTGGTTATTCACCCTATAATTTATACAAATACAGATAATATGAAGCTTATGGTGGCAAATATTATACTAATAGGAACTCGGAGTGTAAGTGCTGCAGACATTATGATGTGTACATGTAGTTGAAACCTATCTGTTAGTTAAAGCGTGTGTAAGGCATGTCACTTAAGTTCCAAATATAAATATTTGTACTGTAATAGTTTTATCATGTATAACTAGTACTTTATATATAAATATCCTTTGAGAAATATGTATTTCATATCTTATTAAGTGAAATTGGAGAAGATAGTGGTATGCTAAAGATGAAAACAGTCACTATTAATATCAAAACTAAGTCATAAAAAAGATTGGTATCTTCAAACCTGATATATTGATTCTTGATATCGAGAGTAATTGTGTTGTTTTTATAGTTCCATGCAAGCTACAACTCCTGGTGTTTTATGAAATTAATCATCACATATTTTAGACTATATAAAAAGAGAAATTCTATTTTTAAAACCATACTGGCAGATATAGCTTGGAGATGTAAACGAATACTGCATTGACTGTAAGCAAGTTGTGGTTGAATGAGTACATTTTGATACTGTTTGTACAATAAAGTAAATTGTAATTTCTCGATAGAAGAAACAGAATGGAAGGAACTTCACTAATAAAAAAGAAAGATATACATGTACTATACATAGAACTGTGAGAAGTTCTTGGAAATAAAACAAGTCCAATTATGTACAGTAGTGTACAGTAGAACCATAGACCCTGTTTCATGTACCGGTAGGTTCTATGGTAGAACTAATGTAAAAGTACAGTATAAATACAGATTGAAAGTTATTGTAATTCTAATAATCTGACTGTTGTAGGTATTTTTTCAGAGTCACTACCAAAATTGTGGTAATACCATAGTAGGTATTAGAATCCCTGCAATTTTTACTGAATTTCTCTATAAAAGTCAATCCTTGGCAAAAACAGAATATCCGTTGATTAATGCTAATAGATACACTGTTATAAAGTATGGTGAGTAATTATCATTGATAACACAGATAATAACGTTGATACTGCAGTTTGGGAGTATGTTATTTCAAATATATATACTTTCCTGTCCTCACTATTACTAGTATCTGTTAGATACACAAGCATCTACATTAAAATTATTGTTCAGATGTTAGCAAACTGCAACTGTGCATCAATGTGCCCTGTCAGTTGATTTGACATGCCAGTAATGAACAACACTTATGTGATGCACCAAAATTTAATGTCCACCTATACTATGTCAGTGTTCTCGCCAGGACACATTGCAAGGATGATGGCTAATTTGAATAGCAATTTACATACCCCTGTCCAATAACATCGTAATTTGCATGATGATTTGCATAATAATCAGCATATAATATGCGATTGTCTTGAAGACTGGAACATACTATGACATGTTCATATTTAAATTTCCATCTCTCTTCATGTGAAAGTGTTATTATGACATTGTCATTCAAATATTACTAAAACTCAAGGCTGGTAGAACACTTTAGAAGCACAGTAGAAACCTGTCAAGCATGGCAACCTAGGTGGCAATGATTGTGTTAAACTGTGCTCTCTCTACATCCCTCTACATGTATTGTGGGGGGAGAACACAGCAGAGCAGAAAGCTGCCAAGCATGACCCTAGATGGCAAGGATGGTGTTAACACAATGCTTTCTCTATCAGTAGTGGGGAGAACAATATATGTTGTGAATCCCATATTTTATCATTTTGACCAATAGAAAAAAATGCTTGCATTTTTATTAGAGAACCCTGTTGTGACAGTAATGATATTTATTGCAAGAATGAATTTTCATGGACTCTGGGTTCAAAATGGACTCTGAGACAATAGTGCATTGTCAGTAATACACCCCTAACTAAAGATGCTTACGAGATGTTAGCAAACATTTCTGATTCACTTTTGAGAAATTTTTTGACTTGTAGAGTAGAAATTTTCATTTTTAGTAATGATATTTATTGTGATTGATTTACAGGTAGGCAGTGAAGATAGCACTTATCATGGTTTACTAGTACCTACATGTGTATCACAGAATCCAGTGTCTACAAACAAAGGCATCAGTTCAGTCTCTGCTGAAATTCATTATGTGAATGACAGTATACACAAAATGAATGATGTGACAGGTGATGCAACTAACTCTGGACAATCTAATGGTTGCCAAAGAAATAGAACTTTAAATGGACCCTCTTCATCAGATTACCACAGCAGTAGGAATACCTATATGAATACACCAACATCTAATGGAATAAGGGAGTTGAATTCAGCTGAAACTTCTAACGCTCGAAGTAAGTATCTATCTACAGTACAGAGATAGTTGTATTTTGTAACTGACCTAATTTAAGAATGTTAAAGACCAGTGTTGAAAAATGATTACTGTAATATTTGGGTGTGAAAAACAGATGTCTGGCAGAGCTATAGAAAAAATTGGTCCTGAACAAAAGAATGATCCTATTTGATCCCTGTAGTTCTACTGATAAGATAGTAGTAATCCAAGATCATGGAATTCAAACATCAGGGTTTAAAAAGGTCCTTGTCCTTTTTTGCCAGTGGGGGCACTCCTTGTATCACTATGATAAATGAATACTTGTTTAAATATATGTCATTAACTGTGATGAGTGAGGGTCAACATCTATTCAACACCAAACTGCTTATCACAAAGTTCAAGTATCCAAACAAGTTTCCAGTGGGAAACTTGTAAGTGTATATATATTGTAATGCTCACCTGTGCAAAGGGTAGCTAGCTACAACTACTTCATCACAAGTATGATAATTGTGTCAGTATCTGCAGGTGTGTGAAAATAAGTGAGTGAATGAATGAATGAATGAGTGAGAGTTCGTGTATGTGAGAGCTGGAAAGTGTTTGAGTTTGAGTGGAAGTGTTTGTGTAAATGTGTGCATGAACATGTGTATATGTATTTGTTACTGAGTTTAAAGAGTGTATACAAGTACATAAGTGAGTGCTGTTGGGGTAGCTATTTATAGTACTTGAAGTACAATGACAGGCCTTCATGGATTCTAGGCAATGGTCCAGTTGGAGGTTAGATGTCAATGCTGTACTGCAAACACATTGCACCACAAAATCCTTAATTATACATGATGCTATTGTGAATGGTTTGAAAGTGATTGACAGCAGATATGAATCAATGACAATGTTACAATTATAAGTTGATGATTTGGTATTAATAATGTAGCATGAAGGACACTTGCTGTGAAATGTACTTCTTTGTTTTAGAATTGCCTTCATTAGCTGTACATTTTCAAAATCTTTATTATTGGGTAATTTCACTTATTTATGCTGTTATTCTCTCCTAATTCAACAAAATCTTTAAGTTTTACTGTAGATGTGTATACAATGTAATTGTACTATTAGTGACCACTGGCTATTTTCCCAAATTATTGGAAAAATGCTATTCAGATAGTCAGAAAGGTAAAATATTGTATCTGCATTATGCCATATAGTTGGAAGCAGTATTTTGATTGCATTGGTTAGGGCCAGAATAGTCAATTTGACTGGAAGTCAGGGCCAGAATAGTCAAGTACTATAGTGTAAAAGCAGAAGAATATGTATGTATGTATATTTTTTGCTCACTCTTCATTTCATTCCATGTACTGTAAGATACATCATGTAGGCAGGGATTGAAATTATCAGAAATCAAGGGCACATGGACTATTTATACATCATATCCAGTCTATCAATTTATATGGTGGTAGTCTGTTAGATCAATGGAAATCAATGGAAAATTGCAGCTGAAACAGTTCATTTGGATAAATCTGAGTACCGGTACCAAGTATAGAAATTAAGTTTGAGCCCTGATAAGTGACACTTATTTAGTCCTATGCGCCAATAGATATGTGGACTGTAGATTGTAGGAACATCGCCAATTTCCCATGAACAATGATTATTCTGTCACAATAATGATTTTAGTAAAACCATGGAAACATACAAGTTTTGTGACTGGCTCATGTCCCACATGTTTTCATTTTTAACACATACAAATTTGAGTGCTTACATCTGAGTTATTATATAGCTGAAAAACTGTTGTCAGCCATATATTTTGCCTTTCACTAGTGAAAACCATAAACAATAGTGAGATGTCGTAAAATTCTTGTTTTCACATCAAAAGTACATTTATGATTATTGATTGTAGCTTTGCTGTGTTACTTTGTCAATGTTAATTATTGTGATCTGTTCCTGTTCAACTCATCGTGTCATGATCTTTTTCAGTATTAAACTCAGAATGCCCCTCTTGTCTCAGTATTTGCAGGTCAAAGGTAGCTAGTTCTAAGTCCTCCTTTTTTTCATGTTTGATGATAGACTAAGTTTAGATCTTTTTTTCATAGTTTTGTTGATTAATGTACATATTGTAATGTGATATGCTTTTATGAATTGTAGCTGTTGTTTTCTCATTTTTGGGGCACATTCATGAAATGTATACCACATACTTCTCTCCCAAAATGGCTAAGGAGTAGGTAGATGCAATATGGTTTATGAAAGGGATAGTACCTGTATCTTTTGGTATTGAATGCTGTGTAGGAGTTTATTATAAAAAAGTGCCGACAGCCAACACTGCCCCACTACAAAAGGGATGCATTACCAACATTTTGACCTCACACAGGCAGTCTTCTGCAGGGTAAAATCTGGCTGAGTTTTAGAAACCTAGTCCCCCTCTAATGGTGAATGAAAATGGAATGACTTGTTCTGTATGTTGACTTTAATGCCAAAGCTTTATAAATGTCTGGTGAGTAAATTGACGGGTTTGTTGTCCTTAACAGAAAATTGAAATTGCTAACAACCAAATATACATTTTTCAAAGGAAATGTACCGGTACTTTAGTTGTCGTTTGTTACTTTCAATTCACCACATATGCAACTTGGTAGTCTAGAGGTTATCTGTGGATGTGAATCTGTGGTGAAAGATATCTTAGCCTCTCAACTTGGTGAAATTTTCATTGATTTTCACCTCACAAGTATATATAATTAGTGTATGGCTAGGATAAAGACATCCTGGTTAATCATTTATGATGGATTAATTGAAAAATCTCATCTCATAAAGGCTACCTTTCTATAAAGGCGATCATAAAGTTAAATTATCTTTATTTTGTATGGAAGCTACTTGAGTTATTACTACTCACTGAAAAAAAACTAAAGTACATTAACCAGAATTCTCAAGTGTTATTAGAAATGAAGATTTAGGAGGTAAAATATTACTTGTACAATTTTTGTCACAATGATAGTCGAAATTATAAAACTACCATTTGTTAATAGAATGGTAAAGTGCTATTTTAAAATGATGGAGACAAATCTATGTACTCTAGTCAAAATTCTGCAAATATTTGGTGTGCAGCTGGTTCCCAGAAACTAAAGTTTGCATAATATTGAGTGCACTGCATAATCTGCATTGTATTAATAGTATTTGTAAAACTGTTGTTTACAACTGAATGTTCATGTTTTCCTTTCTCACATGAAAGTAAAATTTGGAAGATAAATGGAAGTTGATGAATGTACCTGAAGTGAAAGTCCTTTGGTGTGGTGACTGTCCCCTGATATTACAGCTACTATACAGTATCAGGGATATATTTAAATGTATCTTTTTCCTCTTTGAGTTGTTCAAACGTGATACTCAAGTGGCCCCTTGTTCTCATATGGAAGTTTGGTCCAGTTACATGTACAACTGATTTGCATACTCCTAAACTTGAGAAAGGTCAAGGTGAAAACAGTAGATTTACACTTATCTCATTGAAAGAGATAGGTGATAACACATGTAAAGTGAATACTTATACCAGTAAGCCAAGACCTACGGTAAAATTCTGAATTGATGCCACTGCGCTTAAGTCCTAGACAATGTGTACTATTGTCTCTGATCTAGTAAGAACTTTATTCTTATGTATGTAGGACACCAAAGACTCTATGGTATGTGGCTTCTATTGGCAAGTGTATTGTTGGCAATAGATATAGCACTGTAGTGTTAGTCTAATACACATGTGAAAGTGTCAGCTTGGACAGCTAGACTGTTGATTCTTCTATCAGTTAGTCTACATAATGAGGGGATTTTACAGTTCTACATCTTGTTGTTTTTACCAGGGTTTTAGAAAATCAGGAAGCCTGGTGAAATGGCATTTCATAGAATGATATAAGATGACATGTTACTGTGTTCTCAGCCTATCAAATTCTGTTGTGTGTCTTGGTTTCATTACAAATTCTCATGTTACTGTAATACATATTGTGTAGTTAGGTTGATGATTCTGGTAATAGTTACATTTTCCTGATAATAATGTGTTTTACTGAGGTTTTATATGAGAATCATGGGTCTGATTTTATATTTAAAAAAAAAGAAATCTTGCAAAAAAACCAAAAAAACCTATGTTTTTCCAAAAAAAAGTGGCAAAATTAAAACTTTTCCTACTCACATATGTTGCTGTGTTTTACTGAGATTTTAAAATTGTAGAACTAGAGAAGGCAATTCTGATAAACAAAATGTATGTTATCCCTATGTGGTGTGTTTAATTAACAAAGGTTTTAGAACCCTAGTAGAATTCAAAGGTTAGAAATACTACAAAATTGATATGTTATTTCACAATTTTGGAAGGTAAAAGAACTGGGGGAACTCAAGTAGATTTTACCTTATGTCCTGCCCTTAACAAAAACAGTAGGTTAAGGGTGATAGCACTGTACACTATTGTAGATGAGTGCAATCAATAAAATCTAGGGAAATAAGAATACACTTAGAAATCAACCAATTAGGAAGAAGATACATGAATATTGAAAAGAAAGAACATGAAACAAACCAGCTGACTATGTTTACTGATGCATAAATAAACTACAGGCCCCTATTCATCAACCAACTTAGCCAGCCTTCGAGATAAAAATCAATATAAAATTGTTAAGGCTTCATTCAACTCATACTCTATTGTCAGTATACTAGTTTCAGGGCCTACCTCATGTACCATGCATTCTGCATGCATAACCTGGAACATGAATAGATTTAAGTTTGTTGCATGGGAGAAAAGTTAGGAAGAACAGGTGTATGATTGTACATTATATTTCTTAACCATTATAAAAGCTCTCACAATATTGTGTCTGTCAAGAGCTACAGTGAAAATTTGGAAATTTTTATGAAATTTGGACGCACAAAGCCCACCATGGCGCATCCAAATTTAGAGTTCACCTTGGAGGACTATTCTGTACCATATCTTGGAGAAGGTAAAGGGCTAAGGCTTTTGTATTTTTCTGAAAATCAGCACGGCTGGTACATATTGAACTGTCTATGTTTTAAGGCAGTCTGTGACTTTGATGTAATTGAACTAAAGACAGGCAGTCTATGATGCAAGCTAAATCAATTCATTGGGTCTTAAAGAATTACAAATATCTGCATTTGATGTATGCATTCGGAGGAAAACGCAGTCACTGCTAATGATTGACGAGTTAGTGACTAAATGTATTGGGTCTATATTATATGTTGTTTTCCCACATGATGTTCAATTCCCTAGTGAAAATTTCCTACTATTTCCCCACACTTATTGAATCTCTTTATTCCCCATTGATTTCCGAGTGAACCTATCCCTTTCTGGCAGATTCTATGCTTAAATGTGTGAATTAGTTTGTATAGAGGTGCCAGTGGTCATAATGTGGGATTTTGTTCTAGAGTTGTTCTCAAAATTATGTTGAAGTTTTTGGTATGAGTATGTACATATCATCTGATGAATTAATGTTGTAGAGAAATTTTTATATGAATGGAAGTCATTTCCTCTGTTGCTTTCTCAATAATTTGTGTTGTAAGCCCTTCTTGTAAGAGTGTGTATGTGTGTCTATGCATGTGTGTGTGTGTGTGTGTGTGTGTGTGTGTGTGTGTGTGTGTGTTTGTTTGTGTGTGTGTGTGTGTGTGTGTGTGTGTGTGTCTATGCATGTGTGTTTGTTTGTTTGTTTGTTTGTGTGTGTGTATTTATGTGTTTGTTTATGTTAGCATTGTTGACATGTTTTAGTGTACATGTGTGTGTGTGTGTGTGTGTGTGTGTGTGTGTGTGTGTGTGTGTGTGTTCAAAGACTTTTGAGCCATTGTGACATAGCACATGATAAGGATATATACATGCACAATATTTGAAGGTGTATGTGTCTTGAAAGTTTTTTGTGAAGGTCAGTATGATCTGGTCACCAATATAAGAAAAAATGTAAAAATTGTGAAATGCTACATTGATATATCGGTGTGAAGGAGTAGAAACCTATTTGGACACAGAATTCTGGATGACTAAAGCTTTCAACAGTTAATACAATCATTAAAATATGATAATTATCTCAAAGTTGTAGTATGTTGTTAAGCTATCATGGTCACTTTATTGTATTTAATGGCCAACGCCCCAAAATACAAAGAAAATTCATACATAAGCTGATAAAATGTCACAATCTCAGAAAATATAAAAAAACAGTGAGTTTTTTGTAAATGTATGAAAATGTATACAATGTAACAGTATATTTGTGAAACAGGAATATCATAATTCTTGCTATGAATATTGTGACTATATGTGTAGAAGCTCACTTTTTAAGTTGATATGTTTGCAAGATATCATTCTAGACAAAGAGACAGCAAGTTTTTAAGCCAAATGTAATTACTTTTGAGAACTGCTTATCTAGTTCAATTTTGTTTGGTTTTACATAGTAAGGAAATAATTGAACCTCAAATAAATTAATTCTTTTTAAATGATGGCTGTAATTTCTTTTTTCATCACATCAACATATGTACTTCCAGAAAGACTTTTGTTTTAAGTGTAGAAGTGAAAGAAATCTCATTAATTTCTGGTGAAGAGATCTACAAGTCTAGTCAGTATTTGCCAGTTGATAGACACTATTCCTCTCTGTGTAGGGGGGGGGGGGGGTAAGTGTTTGTACACAAACAGTAAGTTACAAGTTGAGCAAAACATGGCTAAAAAGCTTAAAAGCTAAATGCAAACACTAGTCCAAAATACCACAGGCCACTGCTAAATTTGAACCTGCTAATGTTGCTGGCATGCTTTACCTTCATAATTCATTCCATGTTCTATCCCTGCTTGCAAGTAGCAAGCTTTTCAGTTTACATCAGTTGAGCTTCAGTGCCATTGTCTCTATTTTTCATTTTAAAGATCCAACGACTCACATGTTATCAGGAGCTCTAACACCTCCAAATAAGGTTATCGGCAGTGATATGGTCACCATGGCAACAACCAGCCCGTTAAGCATTAATACGATGGCAACATCAGTTCATACACCTCCAAGTCCTGTACCAACACCATCACCTCCAACTGCAGCTATTTCACCTCAAAGACCAGAAGAAAATGGGCTGCTTCGTACAAGGTAGTTAATTATATTCTTATTTTAAGTGTCTTTTGACTTACCCTGGTATTACATGATGGACCAAGCCTTCTAAATATTGTACCTCGAGATTCATGTTGCATCTTATGACAAAGTGTATTTACTCTTTGAAGCATTTTATCACCAAGGTAGAACCCCAGGAATGGACTTGTTAAAAGTGAATGTACAATAAAAATAATGCCTGTTGCCATGACTGAGGGACTATAGTTTGTAAACAGAAAATCAACTGCTGGCAATGGTTATTTTATATGAAAACACTGAATCAATAACCTGGGTTCATGTGTTCCTGGACGTCAAGGCATTCACAAATTTCATTAATTCCTGCAACTAAATGTTTGAGATGATCAGCTATATTATCATGAAAATGGTTGTTGAAGTTTTCCTAACAATAACAGGGCAAAAGATGATCTGTTGATTAGATTTTCTACGACAGACTCCTGGAAATGTCACTTTAAATGACCTAAAAAAATTGTGTACAATATCGTTAGAATTAATCCAATAATCCTGGCAAATGTCATTGTAATTGATCCCCAAAACTCCTGTAATCTCCTTGATATTCAAAGGATTCAATCTATGATTCCTAGACGTCTATCTAACATTACTTCTCCAATTATGAAATCTAAGCTAGCTTTGCATACCAGTTACGTCTTATCTCACTTAAATTTCTCCAGTTACAAAAAAAAAAGACAGCTTGCTGACATGCTAGACTTACATGTTACATTTATTTCATTGTCAGACGTATTAATGACAAAAGACTTAGCAAAGACGCAATGAGAAATTATCTTCGGGATAGACAAGATATGACATTGGTCATTCTACATGCAAAAGTAGCCCAAAAATCATACGGAAATGAAAAAAGGTAAGTGTTCTGACAGATGTCTTTTCAGACCACACTACAGTATAGTAGTTTTGATAACACTGTTCGTAAGCATTTAACATGTCCAGTTCAAGATATCTTGCATCATTTCACACTGATGGGAGCATACAAACACCATATTAATTGTTCTGTTCAACATTAGATTTAGTCAAACTCATGAAATACATATGAGAACAGTTATAGGTAGAAATTGTCTAAAAAATGTCACGCTAGCTCAGTATTATAAAGCGATATTCTGTTCATTACAAAAAAATGAGATAATTTGAATACTTTGAAATATCATTTTGTATTGGTAGGTTTTTCTGTCCCCCACCTTGTATATATCTGCTGGGACCAGGATGGAAAGCTAAGAAGGAACTAATGGAACAAGAAGGTGAAAACGAAACAGGATCTCAAGTGTGTGCATTTATGGGAATAGGCAATAGTGATCAAGACATGCAACAGTTAAATCTGGAGGGAAAGGTAAAGTAGAGGTTTTGTATTTTGTGGAAAGAAAAGATAGTCAGATTATGTGATGAACCCATACTAACATTGTAAACATGTAGATAGTCAGATTATGTGATGAACTCATACTAACATTGTAAACAAGTAGATAGTCAGATTATGTGATGAACCCATACTAACATTGTAAACAAGTAGATAGTCAGATTATGTGATGAACTCATACTAACATTGTAAACAAGTCGATAGTCAGATTATGTGATGAACCCATACTAACATTGTAAACAAGTAGATAGTCAGATTATGTGATGAACTCATACTAACATTGTAAACAAGTAGATAGTCAGATTATGTGATGAACCCATACTAACATTGTAAACAAGTAGATAGTCAGATTATGTGATGAACCCATACTAACATTGTAAACAAGTAGATAGTCAGATTATGTGATGAACTCATACTAACATTGTAAACAAGTAGATAGTCAGATTATGTGATGAACCCATACTAACATTGTAAACAAGTAGATAGTCAGATTATGTGATGAACTCATACTAACATTGTAAACAAGTCGATAGTCAGATTATGTGATGAACCCATACTAACATTGTAAACAAGTAGATAGTCAGATTATGTGATGAACTCATACTAACATTGTAAACAAGTCGATAGTCAGATTATGTGATGAACCCATACTAACATTGTAAACAAGTCGATAGTCAGATTATGTGATGAACTCATACTAACATTGTAAACAAGTATATAGTCAGATTATGTGATGGACCCATACTAACATTGTAAACAAGTCGATAGTCAGATTATGTGATGAACTCATACTAACATTGTAAACAAGTCGATAGTCAGATTATGTGATGAACCCATACTAACATTGTAAACAAGTATATAGTCAGATTATGTGATGGACCCATACTAACATTGTAAACAAGTATATAGTCAGATTATGTGATGAACCCATACTAACATTGTAAACAAGTCGATAGTCAGATTATGTGATGAACTCATACTGTTGTGGTAGCCTGAAATTGTCAACAGAATTAGAAGTTGAGGGATTTTTTGGATCATGGATGGTCAAAAGAGAGTGATAAAGAATAGAAATTTCATTATTATTTGAATAAGGCCAGGAAATATGTGTTTTTTACAGAAGCCAGAATATACAAGTTTTACAACACATGGGATAACACATGGATTTCTGTGCCTATGGAGTTAATTCTCACAAAATTGGCCATTTCAGCCCATAACATCAGCATGTGGTGTACTTGGTGTTGTCACATGTCATGTGCATAGCAGACACTTATAGGCATCTGGGCAATTTAGTAACTACAAGCTAGTTAGTTGACAGTTACAGTTTACTGATTATATACATATAGCTAGTATTATTACACACGTATTGGAATGTTAACTCACGTATGACGACATATTGACAAATTACAAAATTTAATTAATGTCCTATCTGTATCTGTACCCTATGTTATGTACATGTATGTTCCTAGAGTTCATCAATTTCTCTCTCTTCTTATTTGCAAGTAAACATTTCAGAATGTTGTAAAAAAAACAGTTTTTGTTACACAACCAATGATTTTAATCACTTATGAATAACATAAGTCAATAGATCAACAGGTTATCAAATTGTTCATAGTGTGACATAGTGGTAATAACATCGGTCATATAGTTGAATGCCACCTTGTGGTGAAGCCAGCAAAGCCCCAGTGTGACAAATCCTGTCTGAACATTTAGGCCAAGAGAAAAAAAGAATTGTTTCTGGTCAGGACAGTTTGTCTAAAATGGTGCGATGATGTGCAATGTTTTTAAATTCTCAACAAACCTGTCACTCAATCTACTATTTATGGCAGTTACTCTTCGTTTTATGTAGTACTTTAGAGCAAGTGTGTATGTGGGGCAGATGTCATTTGCTTGTTCATGATTGGCTCTGCAGTTGACTTCACTGTAGTAGGGAGGGTTCTTTTTGTGTTTTCCCATGGATCTGCAGACTGCATGGGCTGGACAAACACACACAAAAATAGACCAACGCGGGGGTATATAAGTCATGCGTGTGCTGACCAGAAACAATTCTTTTTTTTTTGGGCCTTTCTCATGCATTATTTGAATTCATAGCTGAGTAACAAGCACTATTTATAACTATTATATACTAATCTGGTGAACTTATTTAAGGACTTCCCAAATATTATTTTGTTCAATCTCTCAACAGAATTATTGTGCTGCAAAGACTTTATACATATCAGATTCAGATAAAAGGAAACATTTCTTCTTGTCAGTCAAAATGTTCTATGGCAATGGTGAAGACATTGGTGTTTTTAATAGTAAAAGAATTAAAGTCATTTCAAAACCATCCAAGAAGAAACAATCTCTGAAAAATGCTGACTGTAAGTAGTAAGGCTGCTAGTTTTAAAAGTGAAATGATGATATTGTGATAAGTCTATGGCATGCCAGTTATCAACACATTCAGTGTTTTATTGTCAGAATATGTGACTTTTTTTTTTATTGTTCCCTGAATTTCTCTTAAATTATATCTCTACCTTGTGGAAAACTACAATAAATTACTTTTGAACAAAGAAATCCAATTATGATGTCAGGAATTTGACAAGTTTAATAATTATCACATCAAATGGTTCCTTAACATTGAAGTTTTCTTTTGTGTACCGTATATGTAGTGTGTCTTTGTCTTTTGAGTGTTCTTGTTTGTTTATGTGTATGTGTGTGTGTGTGTGTTTGTGTATGTATGTATGTATGTATGTGTGTGTGTGTGTATGTATGTATGTATGTATGTATGTGTGCGTGCGTGCGTGCGTGTGTGTGTGTGTGTGTGTGTGTGTGTGTGTGTGTGTGCGTGCGTGAGTGAGTGCGTGCGTGCGTGCGTGCATGCATGCATGCATGCATGCATGCATGTATGTATGTATGTATGCATGTATTCATGTATAACTTAAATTTCTGTCATTCTCTCCATCAGTATGTATTCAATCAGGTTCTACTGTAGCACTATTTAATCGTCTGAGATCCCAAACTGTGAGTACAAGATATCTCCATGTAGACAATGGAAATTTCCATGCAAGTTCACAGCAGTGGGGAGCATTTACAATACACCTGTGTAAGTAGTGTGATGTCAGAAATCCATATTGATCCAAAATCCATAAGATGGTGAATTCAGTTCACTGCATAGTCTAAACTGTTCATGTTACTAATTAACAAGATTAGCAATTCACTGCTTTCATGAGTAAGGTTATCATCAAAATAGTCATTCAAACTTACCTTTTTTTGTGGTTGTTCATATTTTATTATATGTAATGTATATTGACCACCCCGCTATGTATTGTTTTCAATGGAGAAAGTGACGATGACGTAGCGGTCCGTATATTACAGTACTGACCAAAATCAACCCGGAACTCTTTTTTCATATTGACTGAAATCAACCTGGGACTATTTGGACATGCAGAAACAAAACGAACATTTCTGTACATCAAAATCAACATTATTTGTGCAAAATATGCATTTATAAATAGAAATTCTGCCGTAAAACACACTCATGCTACTAAAATTGCATCGGAATACTACTTTGCAACAATGTCAGTTCGTATAAACTTTGTAATGTCATCATTGCTGGGGTTGTCGCACTCTGCAACAGTTCACGCTGTTTGCAGCACATGATTTTTGGAAGAATGGCAAGCTTTTCAAAATAACTGATCCCATGGTGAACACGTCACTTGACATACAACATCACACAATAGATTTTGATGGCAGCGCTGCTATTTTGTACACGTAACATGTGTAATATGAGAATCTGGCATTCTGAAGTTATCCTGAACACAATGATGGTGACCTAAATGATTGACATGCGACTTTGTTTTAAAACATGCAAATGAATTGACCATGCAACAATGCTTACAA
This sequence comes from Glandiceps talaboti, assembly GCF_964340395.1. Taxonomy (NCBI): domain Eukaryota; kingdom Metazoa; phylum Hemichordata; class Enteropneusta; family Spengelidae; genus Glandiceps; species Glandiceps talaboti. Next base: position 24,184,088 of record NC_135552.1, read on the forward strand.
ATATACCAATGCTATTTTTAACACTAAATGTAAAATCTTGAAAAGTCACAGTTCTAGTACAAAATTCAGTTTTATTCATCTTTAAAGTTCCTGACATGAAATTCCTTGTATGAAAATGAATTCCCAGGTGACATATAATAGAAATATTATAGCCTTGATATTGGATTATATGCCCTCGGTGCAAGGATTCGATCAGCACTCCGCTATGCATCAAGCTGATCATATCCTTGCACCTTGGACATATAATCCAATATCAAGGCAATAATATATATTATTCACATGGAAATTTAATATTTAATACTTGTCACATGAAATGTGATGATCTGATTGAAGCATAATTTGTGCTTGAATTTGTTTTTAACTTCAGTCGTTCTCCATGTAAAACAATGATACAAAGCAGTAGTTATTTCAGCTACATTTTTGTTGTACTTAGATTGACCTAATTTGTAAATGAGATACGTTTTGCAGTTAGATTCTTCTCAAGGGAGCAATCAGATAGTTGACATGAGTTCCTTACCTGATAGTTACACATTGTTTTACTATGTCTTTACAGTAGATGATGATGAGTCGGAATCTGAGGAGTTTACAGTACGTGATGGCTACATTCACTATGGTTCAACAATAAAGCTAGTCTGTTCAGTTACTGGAATGGCACTTCCAAGACTGGTAGGATATCTACATTTCTTATTTATTTGTTCTTCATTTTATTTGCACCAAGTATTCTAAACATGGAAATTTTAGCTTATTTCGCTAGAAAACAACAGCACAAAAATATGCAGTTACTAAAATTTCTTAATGTACATAAACACAAAGCTTAGTAATTTGTCAAAATTAGTCTTTTGGGACTAGTTGAAGACTGTATAATAGTAAAAGTTCGAAATGAAATGAAAATATGAATGTTTACAGTAATTTACAAAACAATCACTAGACGTGTGGTTGTCAAGTTTAAGTGAAAGTGACCTCTGTCAGATCTGTGGTGGTGGTATTCAAGCACCAGACATCAGATTCTAGTTTTACTCTTTCATGGCTGTAAGCAATTACTGTAGATAACATCATGGTTGAGATTGCCTCACTTTATAAAATTAAAATATGAAATCAAATTCCCATGTTATACAAAATTCTCACTCAATGAATAGGCCATTCCAGACTGCAATCAGGAAATTGAGAATATAGTGCTCTTTCTTTTGCTCAATGAAGTATAAATCAGGGACGTTTTCATTGTTCAGACATCAAGGACAGCAGCAGTCATTATGATTAACTAAGTAACCTATACCATGTATACCCCCAAGGTACTCACAGACAGGAAGTAGAGCGCCACCATGGTAAATTTTCTAAAGGCCTATTACAGAATTATGACATGCAAGGTTTATAACTTAGTAGAGAACCATTGAGCGTTCAATCATTCCTGATTTATCATCATAATGGTGGATTCCCTAGTTAGAGCTGAACTTTGGTGGCAGTTTATAATGTAGTTGATTGTCAGAGAATTCTCACCCAGGACAGATCAAAAAGCTCAATGGTGTCTGACTAAGTTGAACTGCTTGTGTTTTAACTTAATTTACAAATCTGATAGATAGTGTAGGTCAAACTTTAGTTAAACTTACTCTACCTACACAATGACAGAAATGATGTACATTTGACCAAAGCTGAGTCCAAGGCGATTCAAATCCATACAAAATCAGTAACTTAGTAAGGGTTAGCGAATTTTATCATTGTTTTATTTCATCAAAGAACAATGATTATAAATGTATTATTTTGTGTTTCAGATAATTCGTAAAGTCGATAAACAGACTGCGTTGTTGGATGCTGATGATCCTGTCTCACAGTTACATAAGTGTGCCTTCTATATGAAAGATACAGAGAGAATGTATCTGTGCCTATCTCAAGAAAGAATCATTCAGTTTCAGGTAAAATCCTCTTCCATTCTTACATTCTTATCATAAATATGTAAGAAGAGCTATTCCAGGATATTGTACTTCTGTTTACTAAAAATGGCAACTTTAAGCTTGATACTTTATTACTGAAGTAAATATCAACAACCCGACTGATCTTGTATGTCTTTTAGCATTTTTCACACCTAGATTTTAATTCTAATTTGAACTTGGCCTCTAATGATTACAACTTGACATTGCAGGCTGCACCTTTCTAATCTGAACTTGGCCTCTAATGATTATAATTTAAAATTGCAGGCTACACCTTGTCCTAAAGAACCACACAAAGAAATGATAAATGACGGTGCCTCGTGGACAATTATCAGTACAGACAAAGCTGAATACACATTTTATGAAGGAATGGGGCCAGTCAAAGCACCGGTCACACCAGTACCTGTTGTGCATAGTCTACAGTTGAATGGTGGTGGTGACGTCGCAATGTTAGAGTTGACGGGAGAAAATCTCTGCCCCAATCTCAGAGTCTGGTTTGGTGACGTTGAGGCTGAAACAATGTTTAGGTAAGGATTATGTAGTGGTATTTGCAGGAATGTTAATGTCACACAAGATCCTCTTCAGTAAAACTGAAACTATGGCAAATTTTCTGTCTATGTGTGTGATTTGTGTGTGTGTGCGTGTTAGTTGGTACAAACTTGATTGAACTATAGCCAACAGTAAATGAAGTCTTCTCTTTAAAACAGATGTGCAGAAAGTATCATTTGTGTGGTACCTGACATTTCAGCCTTTCGTGGTGGTTGGAGATGGGTCCGACAGCCAACTCAAGTTCCAGTCAGTTTAGTGAGGAATGATGGAATAATCTATCCAACTGGATTAACATTTACATATACACCAGAACCTGGTCCCAGACAGCATTGCAGTACTACTGAAGGTATTTTGAGAGGTGCGTTTAATTAAATGAATGTCAAACACTTCTTGGATAGAGCACATGTGTGTTATATTGTTTTACAACCTTACTATATTTATTAATAATCAAGTTCCCTTCTTCCATATGAAAAGACACATATTTCAAACAAATCACATGTCCTTCTTTGGTGTCCTCCCTAGATCTGAGAGTATGATCATAGTCATAAAATACCGAGAGGTCATGGACAACCTGGAGTTGTGAAAAGATTAGCTTCCATATGTAAATTCAGGTGTGAAAGTACTTGTGAGTTATGTACAGCTAACTGTCCACCTTCTGTGATAATGTCATGGTAGATTGCTAGCATGTGAAGTTTTCTGACATTGGCATTAATTGATGGATTGTTGACTTTGATATATGTCACTTCCAATTATCCATATGTTGTTTCATGTGGCTAAGTGGTAATTATAAGTGATAATAATCCATTGAATAGACACTAAATTTTAAATAATTATGCTCATTTTATCAGGGATGGCAATCCTAAAGTCATCATTAAAGACTTTATACCATTACAAATATTTGAAATAAACATTACCCTGTCAAAACCTGTGAAACCCTGACTATATTTACCATAACTAGATTCTTGTTAATTTTTATGTTACAGATGAAATGACAATGAAGCCATTCTAACGAGAAACATACAAATAAATTGCTACATGGAAATGGCCAGCTCTCAAATAGCAATGGACATTCTGTGCGGATATCCACTATACTGTTAGTCAACAATGGACATTCTGTGCATAGTCACTGTACAGTTTGTCAGCAATGTACATTCTGTGTGGATATTTGCTGAATCATCTATAAACACAAAACGGTCTACATAGAGCAACCAGATTGTTAATTGACTACAAACTGAGTGGAAATGTGTATGTCAACAAGGAATGTTCTGCAAGGAAGTTTACCAATCACAAACAGTCAACAAAAACATTCTGTGTGGAAATCTACTAAAGTGACATTTGACAATGCATATTATGTGTGGAAGTCTACCAGAATATCAGAATGTCTGATGGTCAAAAGATGTCTGGAAATCAAGCAAACCTACATGTGCAAATCTACAGAACAGAGTCGGCAGTCAACATTCTGTGTGGAAGTCTACAATTCAGTTTCTGCAATGAACATTCTGTGTACACATCCATCAAAACTGTCTGTAAATTCAGGAATCTAATAGATAAATTATCACGTAGTAATGAACATAGTGTGGAAAATCTACCCAACTTTCTGTCCATAAGGTACAATTGGTATGGAAGAAATCTACCAAACAGTCTGTCCACAGTGAATATGTCATACAGTAGAACTCTACTAAACTCAACAAGGGAACTTTTGTGTGAACATTTCTGAAAATCAATTGACAAAATTTGAAAAAAACATCTTTATTTATATACCATAAACCATCAAAGTAGAGAGAGTCAGTATTGTTTTTGTTGTTATTTTTTATAGGTATGTTATTATTTAGGTAAGGAACCTCAATTGTTTGCCCAAGTACAAGTGCAAATGTTTTTTCAGTTATTTTCCTATGTCAACAGAATATTCTTCAAAATTAAAAAGTAAAGGAATTATAAAACCGTATAAAATGTTTGTGAGTAAATAACATAGGGTATGACATAGCACTGTATGCAAATTTCAACATTCACTCGATTTGTTTATTAATTTTATATGACAGTATATTTTCCCATGCCTTGTACAGTCCACACTTATCAGCCAACAGAGGTACATTGTACTACAATACGACCATGAACACTATTTACACTGTGTTTATTTATTAGACAGTGAATGTGAACCATGCCTTTAACGTGACAGAATTACAACCACCACATGCTACGATGTATTCAATGGATCGAAACTTAATACACTCAGCATGTAGTTATGAAATAGATTATGTGTGAAATATAATGTGTAAAATTTGGAAGGAGAGGACGGTGTGTGAGACTGAATAAGAGTAAATACAAGAGAGAATGAGGGAACAAGAAAGGAAGTGAGAGAAAGAACATAGTGAGAACATGCAAGCAAAAAAAGAGCATGAACATGGATAGTGTTCAAAAGAAATATGGAATAAATGGGTGAATGAACGAGAAAGAGAGAGAGAGAGAGAGAGAGAGAGAGAGAGAGAGAGAGAGAGAGAGAGAGAGAGAGAGAGAGAGAGAGAGAGAGAGAGAGAGAGAGAGAGAGAGAGAGAGAGAGAGAGAGAGAGAGAGAGAGAGAGAGAGAGAGAGAGAGAGAGAGAGAGAGAGAGAGAGAGAGAGAGAGAGAGAGAGAGAGAGAGAGAGAGAGAGAGAGAGAGAGAGAGAGAGAGAGAGAGAGAGAGAGAGAGAGAGAGAGAGTTGACTGGACTCATTGAGTTACTTGCTTGTAATTTGTCTTTCAAAAGTATTATTTATAAACCATTTAAGTATTAGTTATCTATAAAAACAGATACCTCTTAAAAAGTAACATAGAAGGATACAGTATATCTTACAAACACTACTAGAGTTATACTTCCAGTTCTTAACTACAAAAACAAACACGTAATTGTGATCTATTGTTTTCTCTCATCAAACATTTGTGATTTGCAAAGCTCTAATCAATGATAATGTGATCCTGGGCTAATGATTTTTTAAAAACCCATTTCATTTGATAGTATTGTCATTGTAGTCATCAAAGTCGGATATTAACACAATGGACAAAATGACAAACTGTTGTCTTGGTAACTATAAAGTCTTTTATTACCCTATTGTGCTGGGTACAAAACAAAAACAAAAACAGGTGCCATTTTCCCTGTTCACAACATTTCAAATAACTGCATCACGAGCATCTTTCTCAAACAACCCACAACAAAAACAGATTTAATTTCAGCCAAATGTCCAAGAACAAAACCCCCAACACTTGAATTTCATTCTCCTGTGTATTGTCTTTTTATCAGTAATGTTTTAATTATTGGTACAGTAATGTCCATTTGTTTTTAACGTGTCTCTGTATTTTGATGTTTTTATGTTATTTGAAAAGTAATTTCATGGTGATAGTCAACTCCGTGAATATGATAATTTAGAAAGTAATGAAACAGTGATATCACATTTGACAGACACTTGGACTAGTATAAAAAACAACATACATCCAGCAGGTGACATACATATAGAGTGTGTCTGGGCTGTAAACAAAGTGACAAACAGTTGAGATAGGATGTGGCAGATTGTATTAATAAATGACAAACACTTGACTTAAGCCGTGTGTGACAAATGCCGTGCCCTTTTATAGAGATGACGAAAAAACAAATTGTTAATACTTAAAATGGAATGTCATCAAATTTTGTTAGAATTGTGACGAATCATTGATGATATTACCTGCACTGTTTAAGTTTTTGTTAACTTTGTAATATAATATAAGGATGATAATTTCTTAGTCATGGGCCATGTAAGTTTTGCTGTTTAACTATTAAACTCCTGCATTTTTGTGCAATATAGCCATACATGTATCTCACATATTTTATGTAGCGTGACACACGATCTTCACATGTTGCTAGCCATACATTTATCTCACATATTTTATGTAGCATGACACACGATCTTCACATGGTGCTAGCCATATATGTATCTCACATATTTTATGTAGCGTGACACACGATCTTCACATGTTGCTAGCCATACATGTACCTCACATATTTTATGTAGCTTGACATACACGATCTTTCACATGTTGCTAGCCATACATGTATCGCACATATTTATGTAGCTTGACATACACGATCTTTCACATGTTGCTAGCCATACATGTATCTCACATATTTTATGTAGCTTGACACACGATCTTCACGTTGCTAGCCATACATGTAATTTACATCATGTGGCTAGTCCTTCATGTATTTTACATGCCATGTGGCTAGCCATATTTTTGCACAATGTGGGTATAGCCCTACATATATATTACATGTTGTGCCTAGTTCACACCATGTGGCTAACCCGTCATGTATTTTGTCATGTGGTTGAGTAGATTGATCATGTGGCTAGCCCTTCATGTATTTAGTCATGTGGCTGAGTAGATTGATCATGTGGCTAGCCCTTCATGTATTTAGTCATGTGGTTGAGTAGATTGATCATGTGGCTAGCCCTTCATGTATTTAGTCATGTGGCTGGGTAGATTGATCATGTGGCTAGCCCTTCATGTATTTAGTCATGTGGCTGAGTAGATTGATCATGTGGCTAGCCCTTCATGTATTTAGTCATGTGGTTGAGTAGATTGATCATGTGGCTAGCCCTTCATGTATTTAGTCATGTGGCTGGGTAGATTGATCATGTGGCTAGCCCTTCATGTATTTAGTCATGTGGCTGAGTAGATTGATCATGTGGCTAGCCCTTCATGTATTTAGTCATGTGGCTGAGTAGATAGATCATGTGGCTCGCCCTTCATGTATTTAGTCATGTGGCTGGGTAGATTGATCATGTGGCTGGGTAGATTGATCATGTGGCTAGCCCTTCATGTATTTAGTCATGTGGCTGGGTAGATTGATCATGTGGCTAGCCCTTCATGTATTTAGTCATGTGGCTGGGTAGATTGATCATGTGGCTAGCCCTTCATGTATTTAGTCATGTGGCTGGGTAGATTGATCATGTGGATAGCCCTTCATGTATTTAGTCATGTGGCTGAGTAGATTGATCATGTTGCTAAGCCCTTCATGTATTTAGTCATGTGGCTGAGTAGATTGATCATGTGGCTAAGCCCTTCATGTATTTAGTCATGTGGCTGGGTAGATTGATCATGTGGCTAGCCCTTCATGTATTTAGTCATGTGGCAGAGTAGATTGATCATGTTGCTAAGCCCTTCATGTATTTAGTCATGTGGCTGAGTAGATTGATCATGTGGCTAAGCCCTTCATGTATTTAGTCATGTGGCTGGGTAGATTGATCATGTGGGTAACCCTTCATGTATTTAGTCATGTGGCTGAGTAGATTGATCATGTGGGTAACCCTTCATGTATTTAGTCATGTGGCTGAGTAGATTGATCATGTGGCTAGCCCTTCATGTAGTCATGTGGCTGGGTAGATTGATAGAATGTTTCAGTGTTTCATTTAATGACTGATGATGTAGAGTAGAACAAAAGACTACCAAGTGTAACTATACAAACATTTTGTAAATATGAGAGGTAAACAACAAGTATTAACTGAAATAATAAACCAACAAGAAAACAACCAAATCTGTACTTGATTACATGTAATAACTAACCATTGAAAGTTCATTGACATACGGTAGTAGTAGTCCTTTATACTGGTGAATCTGAGACATCTGATTAAACAAACTGAACTTCATGTCGGGGGGGGGGGGGGAAATAACTAGCACATTATTGCATATTGTGTCATGGAGTTGTGAAGGAGTCACTAATATTACATGTAATCGACACAATTGTCACTTTCTGAAGAAAGTGCTATCATTAATGATCAGAATACTGACAATACACAAGTTACTACGGCCCACCATTTCTACATTTATAGCCTATATCTGTAGACTTGAAGGACTAACGCTACTAGTACTACACTATTCTGCTATCCAAAATGATTTTTTAGCTCAACTGAACTGAGGTCAGTAGTGCTATAATCGAGAAGTGTGTGTGTGTGTGTGTGTGTGTGTGTGTGTGTGTGTGTGTGTGTGTGTGTGTGTGTGTGACCGAGTTACAGAAACTACATATTGGTAACTATGAATTCAGTAATTATGAAATTGTGAAAGTAATGTATGATGCCATTCACAAGAATGACGTGTTTGTGTACGTACACACGCAACAGACACACGCACGCACACACACACACACACGTTTTTTTTTTTTTTGATATATGAAAGTGTGTGTCTATACATGCATGTACAATAGTTTAAGACCGCGTGATAGCTGTTTGTCACTCAGGCGCTTATCAGCAAGTATCCCATGATGCATTTTTACAACAAAGAAGTATGATGTCACCTTTATTCCAAGGCTTTAATCACAGACTAAATACACATTCACTGCAGTGGTAATGGTCTATGGGTATCCACTGGTGACTACAATTTACCAGGTAACATTTCAATATTATCCTCAAGTACTTAAACTTTGGTTGTCGAACTAGTTACTGATTACTTTTTGGATGTTAAATCTGTCGGGTTTTTTTTTCTTAACAGTCACTTTGTCGAGATAAGAGACTGCTGGTACTGTAGGGGAAACAGTACCAGTCTAACAGACGTTGGAGGGGATTCCCCTTGCAGGCTTTGTATACTGTATACTGTAGAGAATAGAATACGTATAAAATCAGGGCGTTTACTCTCTTCGGCGGCCAGCCCTATTTTTTTACTGTTGATAATTTAGTTGATTTTTGTATTATATGTACTTCATTAGACCAAATATGATAACAATACATTTGTTCCCATAACAGCAAAGTTTCTTCGTACGTCAACAGGTGGTTTTATGGTCGTATACGTTTGTGTGTTTAGGCAAAGTACACGGATCAGTTGTATGTAAATATGTTGTAACAATGGAGACATGAATAATGAAGACAACACTGTCTGTGTCTGTCTGTTTGTCATAATTGATGTAATTATTAAGTTAGATATTCCTTCGAACATCACAATTAAACATATCTTTGTGTATCACGTGAGTACGTACCCAAAATAACAGTACAAAAATATAACATTTCTCCCTTTTCCCCTTTTTTCGCAGTCTTCAAGATGGCATCAAATTTTGGACTGTCGGCTGAACTTCAAACAACGCATGGAAGAACAAACTATGTCCGTCTTTGTCGACTTCTTGTAGGAGGGGGTACGAGGGCACTACGATATGTTTTCAACAATATTCATCCACCTTATGTCCTGCCAAATATCCTGGCACAACCAGTTATTAAACAAAAATTGCAAAACCTCTTGACAAAGAAAACAATAACTCATAAATGCTGGAATATGATCTATCCGATACCAACCAACTTAGTGTCATGTATGAATTTCGACATTACATTGCTAGTTATTCTCTTACGAAATATTTGCAGTTTAAACCGCCCAGCTGCTGGTTGGGATACTTTACCTCACCAGAATGACTATTCTGTAGAAGCTGACATTGTAAGGATAAAGTGGTATCGAAATAAACTTTATCATAGTCATAACCTAAATATTGAAGACGGTAAATACGAAAACTACTGGAAGGCGATCAGCGAGGTGTTAGTTCGTCTCGGCGCTGACAGGGATGATATCGAGAAATTCAAACAAGACACCACTGACAGTGACTTGGAACAAAGATGTGTTCTGGAATTGAAAGAGTGGGCACAAGCTGATATTGAACTCAAAACACTACTTGAAGGGGTTGATGCTAAACTCGATAATTATAATCAGAAACTTGCTGACGTTGATGGAACTCTCGGAGAAGTGGGTGATTTGGTTGCAAGTAGTGCTGTCACCATAGAAACAACAAAAATGGAGATGATGCAGGAAATGCAAAAGATGACAGAGGAAAATACAACGAGCCTTAGAGATTACATTGATGAAAAGATGTCCCATCTCGTTACTAAAATGGATACCGTGATGGGGATAGTAACACAACATCAATATATGATCCGCAACCTTGCTTGTAAGTAATGTTTGGTTCCTGACAAAGTACGTCCATAAGACGTGTATGCCTCGATATATATCCCAATTTCAAAACACCATGAGTTATTACTGCTAATTGAGACGTTTACGAAGGTCACTGTTCCTTTGAGATAATCTTTTGGTTATATATCAGATTAGTTTTCAATGTTTGTTATATTTTGAACATTACATGTGTGGGCGGGAATATTGGTCTTATGTATCAAGTCAAATCCAATCAGTGAGTAAAATAGAGTATTTCCCACTCGGTACATTCGTGTATAAAAAAAGCTTTTACATACCATTTTTTTTATATAATCGCAAAGAACCTCTTACGTTGTAAAACTAGAGATCATGTGAACTAAAATCACGTGATATCTCAGTTCCACAATTCACAAAGGGTCGTCCTTGTCGATGTCTTGTCACTCAACTTATACTATTCTTTACAAGTAACATTAAACTATTTTATCATTTTATAAGATATTGAAATGATTCTTTGAATTTATTTTCAGCTGCGGCTGCAAGATGTCATAATGAACCATCTGTGATTAGGGAGGACATACCATCGTCGGTTCGACTTGGTGAAAGGCTCCTCATCCCACTACATACCAATAGTACAAATACTGGGGCATTATGTTTCTGCAATGGGCTAAAGGCAGAACTTAGACTTCCAAATGATCACACACAAATACTTGATGTTATAAAGACCGTGTCCACAGACAAATTACAACACGAATGTTATGTAGTAAAACTTGAACCTTGCGTAGAAGGTCGACATAGTTTATCTGTGACGACTAATGGTCTTCATGTCCAGGGTTCACCATGCCCTCTTCATGTCCGTGCGTCATTGAAATTATCCAGATCATTTGGGGGACCGGGTACTAAGCCAGGGTACTTCAAGAGTCCATTCGGGATAATTGTTAACAAAGACAATGACCTAATAGTGGCAGATTTTGATAACTGTCGCCTACAAATCGTTAGCACAAAGGGCCAACATAAGAAATCGATCCGAGCGCCATTCCTTCGGAGACCCATATTTCCCATAGATATTACCATGTCTCATGATCAGGACGGCATATTTTACTTTACAGATGGGGGACTATGGGATACAGCAACAGACACCCTTTTGAAAGGTGGCAACAACAGAGTTGTAAAATGTGACACCATGGGAAATTTTCTTGACATTGTTGGGAAAGATTTATTTCAGGCACCATGTGGAATTGGTCGTAATAGTGTGAGGTCATTGTTATATGTTACTGATTTCCAAGCAGGATGTATCCATATACTTGATATGGATAGTTTAAAGCATGTAAAATCCTTTGGCACAAGGGGGAACGGGATTGGTCAGTTTAGTTATCCGGGATATGTAACTATCAACAGCAAGGGTGATGTAATTGTTTCAGAATATGGTAATCACCGAATTCAGGTGTTCACATGGGATGGCGGGTTCAAATTCAGTTTTGGAAGCATGGGACAGAAAGAAGGACAGTTATATTGCCCCTATGGGATTGCCACAGACAGAGATGATAGCATTTACGTGTGTGATTCTGGGAACAGTCGCATTCAGAAATTTGATAAGTGGGGGAGATTTATCTGTCAAATTGGTGACCATGAGCTTGGAGTTGTGAATCCCTGCTGTATTGCTATCTCTGAAAACAACAACAAAACAACTGTTGTTGTCACCGACATGTTCAACAATGATGTCAAACTATTAGCATAGTCTGTCAAGTGCACAAGAGCGAGGATATGTTTGGTAACCATCTGGCAGTAGCTAGTTTGCATTATCCAGAATTAATAGCCAGAAGATATGTAAAGAACGATCAGACTTATGCATATATATAAAGATTAATATTCAGGATACAATTCTGACCGAATTGAGGGGACATCAGTATCTGATGAAGTGCTTCTAAAATATATATACATTTTTGTATATATATATATATATATATATATATATATATATATATATATATATATATATATATATATATATATATATATATATATATATATATATATATATATATATATATATATATATATATATATATATATAATCAAAGTAGGTTGGTTGGAACTTGGTTGGTTGGAACTTGAGGTGCTTGGTTGTAACTCCGAGTTTCACGCTCAATGCGTTCATCAGACAACTGTCTATCAACTGTTGTCTGATGAACGCATTGAGCGTGAAACTCGGAGTTACAACCAAGCACCTCAAGTTCCAACCAACCTACTTTGATTATTCCCGCCCTGCTTACCCAAGCATCGAGCACTCTATTCTACGAGTTTGATACTATTTACTATATATATATATATATATATATATATATATATATATATATATATATATATATATATAAATAACTCGGTGAGTATCAATCTGCTAAGACAGTGCTCTATACCGCAGTGGCAGAGCGTAATATATATATATATATATATGGTCTAACATTCTGTGTTATGGTGTGATGGAGCATACCAAGATTCGCTAAAATATTATGATTTAATATGTTTCATACTTAGTATGGGACACATGCGTAAACATGGCTCATTTACTAGTATTCAGCTTCCATATACCCCCACCCCCATGGCCCCGCCAAGTATTTGATTATCCACACAATAACGGTCTCAGTTTTCGGACAATTCTCATCGAGGCAACGATCGTCTGTTTTCTCATATTGTCATGATCAACATCTGCAATAAAGATCACATGATATTAAACTGTTGTTCTCATCTTATTTTCACTGCTAGTATGGAATGCATGGTATTTGTATTAAAAGCTTCCTTTTTGTCCTATACTATGTGTTTGGTGTTAGTTGCTGCAAAAATACATGGAGGGAATATTTGGTTTGGCTAAGTGCACATATATATTGTGATATACTGTAGTATTACAAACTCATCTTTACAACATTTGTATACATGTGAAATCTTTTATTAGTTTCAAATACACTTTGTATTGTTTCAAAAAAAGGATACATTTATGAACGAAACAGCAATATTTCAAATATACAAAGCAGAATATGGCAGTTATGAAAAAATCAGAAACTCTTCTCTAGCACCTGTTATCGACTAGTACATTCTTTATGTACAAAAATCCAAGCAGACTGTGCCATATTGGTCTAACAACTTGTATTATAATTGCTTGTTTGTCGAGAAAATTAAGTTTTATTATCATGTTTAGTGTAAATGCTGATAAAAATAAGAACAAGTTTTCTTAAAATTTCAAGAATTAACTAACTTGAAAATATTTGATGGTGAAAGCTGGTTGAGTAGTTGTACAATGTAATTGGAGGGTCTTGGGTTCAAGTCCTAGACCTGACCAACTTTTCTCCTCCTTTTTTCTACAAACCAACATGTATTTTTTTCTACATAAAGACAATCACGATTTATTCTGTAAGCAATATATCTACATTTGTGCCACATATTTCAGCTACATGTACTGTCCTCAACTTTGTATCATTTTGTCCAAACTAAGTACTTTGGATTCTCATGATACTCATATTTATATTTTAAATATCTGATCCAAGATTTTGAATAAAACTTTCCATCCTCCATCATCTTTCAGATTGACTATAAAAATAACACCCAGCACTCAATAGTCTATTCTCTGTACAGTATTTACAAGTATTTACATTGTCTAATATCATTTAGGTTTCTCCATTAGCTGTATTCACAACGATGACCACATCCAGCTGGACACCATGGACTGACCTTTAACCATTCTTCTATGTGGTTTAAGTGTCCACCATGACTACAGCCCTGGCACCATACATACAAGCCTTTCACTACGTGGTGGCTGGAAGAGAACATAAAGTTTATGTTATAAAAATGCCCACCATGGCTACAGCCCTGGTACCATACATACAAGCTTTTGACTATGTGGTGGCTGGAAGAGAACACAAAGATTACATGACACAATAAGGACCCTAGCATCATGCCCATTAATCTAAATTTTGTGGGTTACACATTCACACAGGAGATTCAAATGACTGGATACTTCTAAACCCTATCATCATTTCCACATTTTGTAAATTTGTTTTGAGACAGAGTAAAACTTGTGTTTTTGAATACACACACACACACACACACACACACACACACGCAGACACAGACAGATGGTTGTGATTTAACTTATTAAGTAGCACAAGTTTTTTGTGATTTTACTTACCAAATAGAACAAATGTTGGTGGGTCTACTTACCATACAAAGACGTATTAGCGATTTTACTTACCATATGGTGCAAGTATTAGTTATACTACGACATCGTCTACACATCCATCCACTGCTTGGTAATGCTTTACAACACTTATTACAATTTGTATGGATTGTAGTGGAAGCCTAGAAGAAGTAAGAATCAACACACAATCAGTAAATATGTGTTTGGATTGTTAAAATTACCCATGCAATGTCTTGTCAGGAGAGATATCTGGCTTTTTTTTTTGCTCTTTCCAAATCTGTTGTCCATTTCTTTTATCTGATGCATTGCTCTCAAGTTATTCGTATAGAAAGGGTAGAAAATTACATGCTTATAATGCCAAAGTCTGAAAATATTGGCCCAATAAATAAGTTTCATATCTGTCAGCATTGATCAGGCTCTTTGCATTTGTACACTGACATAGGGAATCTTTGTGTGAATCTTTGTGTGCTTAGTCTCATATTTCCATTGTAAAGGAATCTTTTGTAGGCGTATGGTACAGAAGACTCCCTAGCTTGCTGGCATGATGGAAAGTAATATATGTGTGTCTTACCTGATTCAGTGCACCAACAGTGTGATGATTACTTAGTTTAATTATTTCATTTGCCACTGTCCACAACTGAAACCTGCACAGTAATTCTGAAAAGGGAAAATATATATTGCAATTACTATTTTTGATAGGATAGACATCCGACAGGTTGAGATATGTTCTCTGCAATATTGGCTCATGCAGAATCACTATTCCATAAAGTTATGCATGGTTATCCAAAATATCAATTTTTGTACAAATATAAGCGTGTTCACATAATTTTGTGTACATGGAACATTTCTGTGCTCATTGTAAAATCCATACACTGTGTAGTATGTGTGTGCACCAATTCAAATAATAACCATTCCATTGCATTGCATTCAGTGCAGAGAACATGGTGAAATCATCCAAATACCCAGGATGTTATATTTGCACCCACATGGAGCACTGTCATAGAATCTATACAGTACACATTTAATTAGCATAAATGAATACAAATGAAGTCTTGCATTGTGCACTAGATGTAAACATGTCAAGTGACTTACCAATATAGGCCATAAACCAAACTTCTTGCGTTGTTTCATCGACATGACTACGAATACGATCTCCGAGAACTACTAATGCTGTTACTGTTGTTTGTACATCACCCTGGCAACAGAAAATCATATCAATTGTACAGAATTAGAGTAAATGAAATAAACTTACGATGTATGGATTCACAAGATTGCATTGTCAGCTAGAGTCAGTTTAACCAACCCAATCGACCAGCCAACTAACCACTCCCCCAGCCAGCCATTCACCATACCCGCACCCTGCCCACCAAACCAACCAATCTTACCACCAACGCGCCCAACAAACCAACCCCTAACCAGCCCACCCATCCACCAACTAATCAACAAACCTATGAATCAATCAATTAGTCAATCAATATTCTTATCACATGTCAATCAATCAATCTGCTATTCAATATTTGGCCACTAACAATGCTATTATCGTAAATAAATGGTTGTATCAATATGAGTGGTAACATAAGTTTATTTCAGGAAATTGATATCCCAGAACACTCAAGGACTTTCAAGCTGCATGAAAACCTTGATCATACTATCATCTAGGAAGCAAAGATATACATGAAGAGTGTGTAGCATCTTTTCTTTCTCAAATACATATCCAAAAGAGCCTAGACTTTATCTGCCCTCACCTGTTCAGCATAGAAATGCAGCATGTCAACAACACTTGGTGTGAACTGCCAAGGTGGTAGTGATGTAGATAACACTGCTGATATAGCTATAGGATTGAGATCAGCTGATGGTACTGACAGGAACTGATTACTTATACTAAGAGTTTCTGACTCATTGGCACTGTAAGAAAAATGGACAAAGATTTCCTAATTTAGCCTCTTCTGATAATCACACTGTGTTATACCACGCACAAGTCAAGTTGTAAGCATTTGAACAGAAAATATAGATCATAGACTCTAGCTGTTCTATGCCATGACAATGCACGTCTACATATGTCCTGCAATGATCCAAATGGAGTGTGGAGTCATGATGGGTGAATGGGTAGCGTGACCGGCTTGGAATCTACAGGTTGCAGGTTCGAGCCCTGTCGATGCCTGCTGTTTGTTTCTGAGTGGCTAAAGTCCTTGGGCAAGGTTTGAACCACGACTGTGCCTCAGTTAACCCAGCTGTATAATTGGGGACCTGGTAGGATGTAGGTTGCAATGTGAAGGCTTTAATCCTATGCGCTGAAATGGCTGCAATGGATTGTATGCTCCCTGGGGAGTTGAGGAAGACTAAAGGGCCGTTGTGCCGTTCTGATCCGAGCCAGGGGTAATAAATTGTAAAGCGCTTTGAGCACGGTGTGGGAAAGCGCTATATAAGAACCCAACATTATTATTAAATATGACTAAAATGTTACACATGTGAGAATTGCCATTTTCCCCTATGTTTGGGCAGGTACAAATCAATCATATTACATGTAAGAGAGTTAACACTATATTCAGTGACCATTTTTTCCTTAATTTTAACTGAAAATTGGTTTAAGTTTTCTAAAATATAGGCACAGCAAAAAATTAAGATTTTTATTACTATGGTAACAATCATACATAGCAATTAAGTAACAGAAGGCATTTACAAAGGGAACATATTCTGTATTTATGAGAGACAATATTATGCACATACCTTGATGGTGATTCTGGTCGTTCTTGAAGGTCACCAGGTGAGGGCGCCCTAACAAAGTGAGAAACCATATTGTGCATGAATAACAACTAAAAATTTACTAAATTTGACAGAAAATGAATCAACGCCTTTTCACTTTCTATGGTTCACTCCTTTCTTGTCAAGATTTATGGTGATGGCATATGATTGAGTAAAGTAAACACTTGAGGTGAGATATTTACTAGCTGGTAGATGGCATTGAGCTATGTATGTAAAGATGGATTTGACATCAATCAATCAATCAATCAATCAGCAAAGTTTATATAGTGCCAAAATCCAAAAACATTGTTTTGCTCTATGACACTCAATGACATACCTATCAGTGATTTCATGCCTTGGCTGGAAGGCTTCAGTTGGCAGCGTCCAGTCATCTCCTGGTTCGGTTCCAGAATAGTTATCATAATCAAATACTTCTACTTCACCATCTCCAAAGAAGAAGTCTCCATGCATCTGAGTTAAGCCACTGGCTAATGTTGTCAGAGCTCTGTCATGTTCTAAGTCACTCTCTGATTCATCATTTTCACTAGTGACACCAGTTGAATCACCTAGAGGAATGTTTGCTTCCATCCTGGACTCACTTTTCTTTGGTATGTCAGTGTTTGGGTTGATGGACTCACCTCGACCTTATCAACAAAATAAACAAATTGTTTTTATACTTTGTATAACATTTCCTATGTGGCGCTTTCTGTGATTGTGGTATGATAGTGTGTTTGTGTCTGCTTGTGTATCAGTCTACACTGTACTATGCAAGTGTGTATGTGTGTGTATATGTGTGTGTGTGTGTGTGTATATATATATGTGTGTGTATGTATGTGTGTGTGTGTGTGTGTACACGCGTGTGTGTGTGGATGCGCGTGCATGTGTATTGAGGTCTGCCATTTTCTCTCCTCAAGAAAGCCTTTCTGTTGGTAATGTTTCATTTTCAAAGAAGATCCTTCTACTTCAAGAATATATGAATGAATCAATGAAGGAAACCATGGGTGGGTGAATGAATGAATGAATGAATGAATAAATAAACAAATACAGAACTACTACTAAAATGAGTGTATGGATGAAAAGAAGAGAGAAAGGTTATCAGCCACATTAGGTGATCACCTTGACTGCTTGTGATAACAGCTGCAGTGTTTTAAGAACACACTTATATCTCTACAGATATGATGTTAAAATGATTTCTGATAATTGTGATGAAGTCTTACAAGTCTTACACACTGATTGTAATTACCTTTGTCATCTTTATCTTGTTTGTCTGATGTATTAGACACAGTTCTACTAAAACTAGCTGCTGTAGATGGTACCGTTTCTCTGTATAGTAACTTTAACATCTTCCAGCTCTGAGCAATCTACAAACAAAAACACACATGAATTCACAAAATGAGTGAACTTTTCCAGAACTGTCCATAAGGAGCGTATGAGGGCTAGCAAGCTGGAAACTATGATATTACTGAACATCTTCCTCTTGTAATAGAGTATACCATTGACCACAGAATTTTCTGAAAATTCCTTTTTTTTTATCATATTTGACTACTTACAGTAATTGTAAACTTTCAAGATGATGACTGCAAGTTGATTTGGATTCCTTCAGCTTCCTTGTATACCATCTACTACTGAGTTTAGATGATTTATTGTTTATTTGATGAGATTACAGTACCATATCATGTCTTTGTGACGTTCAATGCCTAAAACTTATACTTAGTATTCTAAACTAGATATGTACACGTGTGCAGTCATGATAGTCGAATGTTTATGTTTGAGTTGCCAGCTTAGAATCTGCAGGTTGCAGGTTGCAGGTTTGAGCCTCACTGCTGGGACCTGGTAGGATAGCGGTTGTTGTTATGAGAATGCTTCGATCCTATATGGTCACCGAGGCTGCAATGGATTGCATGAAAGTACATTTTGTCATGCTGCCACAGGTCTGTATGAGGGGTAATAATTGTAAAATACAGTTTGAGCACAGTTCGGTTAAGTGCTATATGCAAACTGATACATTTGTATCTGTATTGCTGTGAGGCTAGGTCACACATATACATACCTGATGTCTGTCTAAGTCCTGAGCTATCTTGGCATTGTGATCACACAGTTCAGTGAATGGTCTGCCTGTAAGCTGATAGTTCAATGCACTTTTACAAAATCCATCTGAAAACTGAAGCAAGTCCATGTGGTGTTTATTATCAAGCGTATATATTTTTTTTATGTAATCAAAACCAACCTAACCACATCAATGTTTAGATCTTTCTATAGTTTAATACTTAACTATGAAATCAAATTAAAATTTGGTTTTGTAGCTTACTGTCTGATATTAATGGAACAGATCTTGCTGTCTAGACATGACAGAGAGAGAGAGAGAGAGAGAGAGAGAGAGAGAGAGAGAGAGAGAGAGAGAGAGAGAGAGAGAGAGAGAGAGAGAGAGAGAGAGAGAGAGAGAGAGAGAGAGAGAGAGAGAGAGAGAGAGAGAGAGAGAGAGAGAGAGAGAGAGAGAGAGAGAGAGAGAGAGAGAGAGAGAGAGAGGCACAGAAACAGACAGACAGACAGACAGAAACAGACACACACAGATCACATATTCATGCATATATAACTGGTATGACACAAAGGTTTCTTTTCATGCACATGGAAAATGATGAACAACAAAACTAATACAAGTAGCTGAAAATACCTTTCACTTGTTATCATCTACACAAAAGCTCTTTTTCAGTTTTATCTTTAATAATGTCAGTTTACATTTCCTTACAGTAGTGTAAGTCTTGTATCATTTCTGTTCTACTAGTCAGACCATTTCAAGTACTTAAAACTTTCTAACATGAAAACATACCTTTAAGTCTTGATTCTTGAACATATTAACTGTACTACACACTGCCCTGGTTTGTTCCTCTGGTTCGGGGTTCTTTCTAAAGAATGCAGGTAACTTGGTTGATGAGTAGCTGGCAGTGGAAGTACCTCTGTTATTATTACCACCACCTAAAATATCACTAGCCGCATGGCAAACGTCACCAAAGATGTTGATGTCCACACCAACTGGATTCTGAACAGCAATAAATATAAGCATTTGTCTCAACAAGAAATTAGAGTAAATAAGTTTTTTCCCATAATCCCTTGCAGGAAATTTCCCAATGGCTGAATACATGTCAAGTGCAGTAGAGTTTCTTAGCTAATGCTTTCCTTCAATGTTGAACAAGATATGGAGATACTATACACAAAATCATATGTAAGTTGATAGAAGTAATCAATACAAATGCACTAAAGGCAGAAATAAGCATATAAACTGGACTTTTCTTTTACATAGGCTAAAGAGATTTCTAAACTTCTTTGAGTCACTCTAAAGACATTATATATAAAGTCAAAAGTGGATTTTACTTGCATGTATCAATTGATGTTCTTAAAGTAAAACTGACTTAGTCTACCTTTGGTGACATTATCATACATTCTTTACATTAACATAGTACAGCTGAAACTTACAGCTGTTTCTGCTGGTCTCTTGGCATCTCTGAAGACATGTTGATATAACGTTAAATCTTTAGATCCTGAGAGAAAAATGTGTGGATCATGTCTCCATACAATACCTGAAAAGACAACAATATTTACTGTTACTATACCTACATCATATGTTGTATAATAATAATAAGAATAACAACAACAACAACAACAACAACAACAACAACAACAACAACAACAACCTAGTGTCTGTAGTGATTAGAGTGTCAGTACACATGCATTGAACAAATATTCAACTTTATGAACATACACTTGTTTGTATGCCTCATGTTGTTATTGTGGTGGAAATTATATTTTCACCTGTCTGTTTATTAACGAGAATGTTTTGTTTTGGCGTTTAAAGTTAGAGGAAAATTGTCAACAACACACACATTAATTTATTACAGTTTGGTGGAGTTCTAATTCTGGATCTGATTTTAGTCAAGCAATGACATTATTAGCATCTATAGCCGAGTGCCAACCATTGAGGGCACCCTGCTTTGGCTTTTGTAGGTATGACCAGAGGTTATGTTTTCATATAACAACAGAAACAGAAACAGAAACAGAATGAACTCTACTGAGTGCCTTTAATTTGATCTGTTAAAGACACAGAAAACTTGCACAACACTGGAACATATTATCATCACAATCAAGGCCTATAATTTCTACATAGGGTGGAATCTATTCCCTATAGGTTGAGGGGGAACACTGGATAAACATGGATAAATGCAATCACATAGATATATCAATTATTAATTTCATTTTAAATTTTGACCATTTTGTTGAACCACAAGTTTCAATCTAATTTTAATTCTATCAATTTTTATCTTCTTCATACCTGTGGCTACATCTTTGTGTTCTTCAAAAGTTGCAAATGGAATATAAGGTCTTCTAATGTCCCAGATGTTGACACTATGATCTACTAGTAATGAACAGCTGGCTATGTGATACCGCCGTTGAGGGCGCCATTTTATCCTAGCAACCGATGCAATAGTCTGGACTGTGTTCTGCAAAGTTGGTTTTAAGGCAAGATCTGTCCAAATCTGTGACAAAAAAAACCAACAAAAATTCAAATGAAAGTTGTGAAATTTTATGTCTGTCTACACACCATAATATATATATAGCAATACAGGGTTTTAAAATGATGCATAAAAAGATATCGTCGAGAGTGATGCAAGGCCTATACATACAGATACCCTACTTTACTGCTCTCAAATAAACCACTCAGAAAATTTCATTTGCACAATGTCTATCTTATCTCTTCCTGCAGTAATAATCTAGTTCCTTTTTACAGTATGTATTTAAGACAGGCCGGCTATGTTAGACTGTGGTTATGGATGTATTGGGATTTTTGTCAAGGCTGGTTCATCTCATACTTACTTTGTGTTCTATCTCTTCTGGCAGTAGCTGACCAATTCTTTTTCTCAGAGTAGCAATCTAGCCTGACTAAATATAGGACCCCTGTGGGTTACAAATTTCTGGTAGTATGAGGTGTGGTATGGAGGGTGGGGGGTGGAGGAGGAAATGGCATTTCATTGAACCAACAGCTAATACTTTGATTGTCTTATCTCTTCCTGCAGTAGCTGAACACTTCCTTTCCCGAGTATACCAGTCTAGACTGTGACTAAATATAGTACCTTATTCCTATGGGCTATAATTTTCTGTTACTATTAGGGGTAAAATGGGGGTGTAGGGTTGGAAATTGGATTATAGTCAATAGCTAATATGCTGTGTTATATCTCCTCCTGTAGTAGCTAAACAGTTCCTTTCCTCGGTATACCAATCTAAACTAAACATAGGACTATTATGGGCTTCAAAATGCCAGTAAGATGGGGGTGGGAGGAGTGTGGGGGGGGGGGGGTGTTGGTGTAGGATATGGAGTAATAGTCTAGGTTGGCCTATACTTACTTTGATTGTCTTATCTCTTCCTGCAGTAGCTAACCAGTTCCTTTCCTCGGTGTGCCAATCTAAGCTAAATGTAGGACCACTATGGGCTGTAAATTGTTGGTAGTATTTATCAGTTCTCCTAATATCCCAAAGCTGCAAAGACAAATTAACACACAGCCATCAGATAATGGGGTTTCAGAATTCAATAGTTGTTGACTTCACTTCTTCTTAATATTTGTCTCATTTGATAGGAATTTTCACAAACTGAAATTTATCAAAACACTATACTGAAGGTCATGACGTGGATATGTCTGTGTCAAAGGTTGATCAAATGCAATTACCATATATAATTCAAATATCACCATGGCAACACCTAATGATTCAAATTGGATAGTAACTTCTACATTAATACAATGACAAGAAATATACACGAATCCTTCAGGGTGCACTGCACTGACTGTGAAGGCCAAATTTATTGAACAGGCTATTAAATTTATGATTATGCACCGAAAATGCAGATTCAGCAAAATGTACACATTTTTTTCCCTTTTAATTAACTGACCACTGGACCAACCGATCCATCATTTTTATGGTGTTAGCCTTAGCTTGTTGTTAATTCTAAAGTGTGTCATACATTAGTTATGACTTTTTTAAAACATACCTGTACACTACCATTTTCAAATGCTGCTGCAAACACAAAGTACTGGACGGGAGAGAATTGGATATCTCGGACACTCTCAGATTTCCCATAGAATGTACTAGCCAATTCTTTCTTTCGTAAATCCTGCAAAGAGTAAATGAAATAAAAAGGTTATTGGTTTGCGTTCCTGCAATTTTTTTGGTTATGATGTTCAAATCTGACAGTAAAAGAAAAGAATTAAAGTGGCACTGCCTGTAATAGTCTATATTCTAGATACTGCTAAAGTCTGCTCTTGAATGCTGCCCTCAGTGGCCAAACATTATAATCTTTTCTCTTTATGATATGATATATATATATATATATATAATGCATGGTACAAGTTACATCAACACAAAAAAGTTAAAAATGCACATCAAGGATGGTTAACTTTGATTAAGGTGAGTTTTGTATTTTTTGGTGACCAAAAAATCACTAGTATGTTATGAAGGTTTATTGAACCTGAATACCTAGAGACGGTTCCCTACAAGCTGTTTGAGATGATTCAATGGAATAATATAATTATAGAATATTTATATATGAAACAAAAGCAGCCAGTAAAAATGATAAAGTTACAGACTCCAAAATGTAAATACTGAATTACAATTGCACACAGCTGATCATTGCATTATTTAGGAACATGACAGCCTAGGATAATCCTATTTGAAAGTTTACATCTGTATTTACCTGTCCCTCGGAGCAAAGTGCAAATACAGAAGATGTAAAATGTGGTCTATAAAGTATAAATGGAATACAGTTGTCTTGTAATCAGATTGTGTAGCAATATATATATTTACCCAACCAATCTAACTGTCATAGAAGATGCTTTAACTCTCAGTATTAAATTTCAAATGTCTGCAATAAATCACACTCACTACTATTTATGGATCAAATTACTTCCTCATTACATATTTGTAATTCTCATTATAGTCTATGTTTGTAAAATACATATACTTATTGACATTTTTATGAAATATGAAATATCATGTTTTAATTCACATATTATGAAGTACATTAAACTTTGGATCTATCTTACTGATTTCACTGTAGTGTTTATAGGAGTTCATCAAACTAGCAAACAGACCATACTTAGAACGCACCTCGGAAATAAACTGTTTAAACTTTTTCTTTTACTTAAGTCACAAAAACACAACCCTATTCTCAGTTCAAATCAAGGGAAAAAATCAGGGATCACACACAATTTTTTAAATAGAGGCCAAAATGGTATCAAAATTAAGTAGAATCCAATATGGCCGCCAACTACTGTGTTAAGTCCAAGGGAAAATAAAAGGTTGCCAATTTCTTTGAAAAAAGACAGTGAATGCCCCCCCCCCCCCCCATGTTTGAGGGAAATTGGTCCTTGAGGTGCAATTCTACTTTATAAAGTGGCACAATCTGTAACTTAGGACCCATTTTTTGGCTACCGTAATATCTGTGTAAAAAATGCATCTAAGTTGATCAAGTCTAATGCTGTATAGTTTATTTATTTATCTATTTATTTATTTATTTATTTATTTATTTATTTATTCATCAAATACATTTCTATCTTAACATCCATCATAACTTCTGTATCAGTAACTTTTCATCTTAACTTACAAATGATTTCATGGAGCCATCTTGGGATCCACTGAGAAGTACATTAGTTTCAGAAGGATGAAAGCACACTTTATTGACAGTTCTTTTGTGATCATGGAATATCATATCTTGTTTGGACCGTGATTCCTTGGCTAGATCCCATGTAATGACAGCACCATTTGTAGCTGCAGTAGCCAGTAGGTTATCTGAATTGAAAAACATGTCAAACAAACAATAACATATCTGTATATATAATTATAAAAGTATTCAATATTTGGCAAGGTTGAAGAACACAAGGTCCAATATATTCTGTTGATTACTGCAACCTGCGACCTGTTTTAAACTCAAGCAAAGAGGAGAACCTGATATTCTCTATTATATAATTGCTATCACTGAAGATTTGTACATACATGTTCCAGTGTATGTTGCTGTATTATGTCTATGCTGAGTATGTCAATGTACATGTATGTAGGTGTACATGCCATCCACAGGATACAAAAAAGTCTGTAATTGGCATGTGTGTGTGTGTGTGTGTGTGTGTGTGTGTGTGTGTGTGTGTGTGTGTGTGTGTGTGTGTGTGTGTGTGTGTGTGTGTATGTGTATGTTTCTGTGTGTGTGTGTGTGTGTCTGTGACAGTGCGTGTGTGTGTGTGTGTGTGTGTGTGTGTGTGTGTGTGTGTGTGTGTGTGTGTGTGTGTGTGTGTGTGTGTGTGTGTGCATGAATGTGCATTTGTGCATGTGTATATACATGTAAGTAAAGTGTATATACCATCTACAGGAATTATGCCACGCTACTATAGTTGAGTATGCATGTATGTGTTTGCTGATGTATGTGTGATACATACAAGTAAACTGATGCATGTATGTATGGTGTACATACCATCCACAGGATGCCATACAACATCAGCACTGCTATAGTTGAGATTAATTCTTCCAACCCTCAGATTAGCTTTCTCAACAAATTCTTCATCTTCAATGGAATAGATTTTGAATACTGGAAATGAAAGAACACATATTACCAACTTAATTCTCATGTAGTAGTTTTGTGAAGTTTTTTTTTTTTTTAGATATCCAAGTGAGAATGTTTTCACATTTCAAAATTGTCTCTGCCAGGATCAATTATTGATCATTGTAGAATGCTCACTTCCATAAATACAGACACAGCATATGTGGTAGCCATGTCCTTTCAAATGTTGGTCAAATGCTTCAAAATTCCCTATCCTGTACATATTCAGACTCAGAGAATTTTTGGGTTTTGACACATCTAATCAAGGTCATTTGATCAAATAATACAAATAATTTCAACGCATTAAATATATTCATCAGGTCTGTAAAACACATTAATTTTGTACCATAAACAAGGGTTCTATTCTAATTACCTACAAGTAACATTCAGCCTGTTGGATTGACAGGTGAAATGTTACTTGTAAGTAATGAGAGCCCATGGTCATGGTACAAGAACTAATTGAAAACTCGTATCTAAATATGCTTGTCAGTCTGGAAAAAATAAAGAAAGGGTAAATAGAGATATGGACATTATATGGATACTTACAATTTCGTCCTACTACCACTACCTGTGAGGCATCTCTACGTATACTTAGTGCTGTGATAGTGGCATCCACTGTTGCATGCATAGTACGACCCATGCTGCTGGTGACTGAAGCACAAAGAAAAGTATTAAATTATCAAGTGAGGATTTGAAACTAACAAAACAGTGTCAGCTGTCACGGATTGTACAATGTAGCTCTAATCTGGCTGAATTCCAGAGATTTATGTACCAGGGTTTCCAATCCATTCATACATACATCCATGAACTCCTGGCCAGTAAAACTATATACATTTTTACCAGCTTTTTACTTTCTAATTACTAGGGTCCTAAACCTTACAAATACTAGTGAGGGTTGAAGTTTCATGCAAATATTTATTTTTCGGAAAATCACACCCATAGTTTCAGTTTCACATTATTTTTGTATCACATTTAGATTTGCAAATACAACAATGAATCAACTTCACAGTAATGTGATCAGAACTGAATAATGATTACAATATTTAAAACTGTACCATGGCTGACTCAACAAACTGAACAATGCTATTTAATATATACATATTCTCTAAACCATAAACTCATTATCAAAGGTAATGTTTGCCACAAACCTTCTACGTGAAAGCAAGTCACATTCCGATCAACCTGAAATTTTGTGGGCATATAGAGAATCAAGAGACTTATCTGGGTGGTACTATATCGATACACCAACACCAAGATAAGTCTTTGGGCTATGAAAATATATGCATAGACATATCAGGTCAAAATAAATAGAAAAAATGACAGTTAAACTGTACACAAAATCATAAACATACAATTCCTATCCCAAACACACCCAAATAATTAATTGACAAACTCACAGCGCATATATATCTTTTTGTTGTCGATGGGACTAACATTAGGATCCCAATCCGATGAAAACATGGTTTCTGTTTCTACAGATCACAGTTATACAGGAAATGGTGGAGATTTTCCAGTGAAAAGTCAGAGGTTGACATGCCTCCTTGCATACAAACGACTGTCTACAGTGTACTTAATGATACAGTTATATTACTGGATTTCAAATGCTGTAACCTTTGTCATATTACCTCGGTGCCCACCTCTGTTTACCCGTACTTGTAAAATTCGGACGTGCTAGAATGAATCTTTCAGCTCATCACTGTGATCACAATCGTTTTATTTAATTTCCTTGTATCTAGGTTTCAGGATGTTTTACCATCCTCCAATTAAACGCAACAAAAATGGTGTCAACCATATGCAGGTTTCTGCATTTCCATTGGTTGGAATTTTTCTCCTCGTGTGCAATACAGTAAACCGACAGCTACTGTTGTCAAGGGCGGGCGACGTTTGTCATGTTTCTACTCAAGCACGCCTTGTTCACTGTTTACGATTCACGGGCTAGAACATATGCACCTACCTTCACATAAAACTATAATAATATAGCTGTTAAAAGAAAATGTGCTATTCAAAATATGCAAAAGTCTCAACTCTCATTTCAATCACGCCTTGAAACTGATGTAATTTAGGAATAGAGAAATGAAAGTAGGCTCACCCCATTCGGCATGAGCCGCTTTTGATAGTGCTGGAGGTTGCATTTGTGTATTCGATTACAGATTTTCTTTCACGAAAGGCAAAGCGGTGAAAGTTCGGTCACGTCTTACAATTCAAAGTCCAGCTCATTATGATAACATACATGTGAACTAAAGTGACCTTGTGGAGTGACCCTAAACGTCACCAGTTTTTGTGTAGATATCCCACAATGCACATCGCATAAATGTCGATTGAGGTCGAATGCTAGGCTCACTCATTTGAAACATTTATCCACGAACATCAACGTTCAAAACTTAAAATCAGTACTAAAATTTACCTTATCTTTAGGACAGAAATCTTAAATTTTCAATAAGTGGTTCTTCTTTTGTTCATTGGGCATAGAAAAGTGTGAAATTGTATAATTTTCGTGGACACCTTTTCCTTTTGAACAAAATGGCCGTAGAGTTAGCAAGTGTGCTGACGTAGGTCCGGCATTATTTGTGGAGCCCATAACCACTGCCTTCCGTGTCTATCATTCTACGTGCAACACGTGTCAGGGCCCCGAGTTTGCAAGTAAAGTTTCACCACGATACTATTCTCTCTAGTTCACTCCACCAGTCTTGCGTAAAGTACAACATTATTACTAGGTGAATGCTTTGAGGTGGACGGCAAAAGAGATGCGAAACTCTGCAACGTCAGTGATACGAAAAGCACAATCTCGGGCAGACAGTAAAGTGAGAAGGACTGGTGTTGCTATGTTCCGCCAGTAGCTGGAAACATTCAAAACCAAATTGATTTGCACCTGGCAATCGTCGTCTTCAAGTTATATGCATGCAACTGAATACATCATAGCTCTGCATCGAATACGTGAGTAATGCTGCTTTTGAGAGACTTCTATATTTTATGATTTGGTGCATATAATATATATTTTGTGTTTGTACATTGTGTAGTGTTTGTTTGCAGCGCTGTAGAGTAATGTTTTATAGTTAAATCTGAATGTTGGATATTCTAGCAAGATGCCAAGTTCAGGTTCTAAGAGGAGAAGAAGCAGGAGTCCAGGGGGCTCAAGGCGTAGTAGTAGCAGCAGCCACAACAAACATGGTAAAGAACAAAAAGAAAAGCGAGAACATAGAGAACGAAAAGAACGTGCATCAGGACAATCACAAGCAAGTACAAGCTCAAAACATGAACAGAGAGCCAAGCATGAACAGAAAAGTAAAGAACGCAGCAAGCATGAACGTAGTCACAGAAAACACAAGAAAGCAGCTAGGCATAAACGAGGTCAAAAACATAAACGTTCAAAAGAACAGGAGGAGAAAAAGAAGGAACCAAAACTTGCTAAACCTTTAGTTGAGTACGATTATGAAAGTATTAGTAGCGAGTCAGAAGTTTATTCACCGATTGATGATAGCAGTTCATCTCCAATAGCAAGTAGAGTGACTCCAGAATCTGATAAAAGACACAGTAGTCGTGATGTGTCTCCTGCAACTGCCATTCAAATTTACCGCAAAGAGAAATTGATTGAAACAAGGAGAAATTCTCCTCAAATCAAACTAAAACAAGAACCCTCTCCACAAGTGAGAACAAGCAGATCAGGAAAGAACAGAAGTTCAACACCAGAACCTCCAAAAGCATATCGACAAAGGTCTCCACCTTCAAGGCAACAAGCTCCAGCACCACCACGAAGACGTCGGTCACCGAGTCCAAAGCGAAGGTCACCAATTTACAGACGAACTCCTAGTCCAAGATACAGGCATTCACCAAGTCCAAGGTATAGGAGAAGCCCAAGTCCAAGGTACAGGCGGAGTCCAAGTCCACACTATATGAGATCTCCAACTCCACCAAGGTATCGACGTAGCCGGTCACCATCACCATATGGACGATCACACAGCCCATACAGAAGGGGTAGATCACCTAGCAGAAGTCCTAATTACAGGTGAGAGCATGTGGTAATTTTGTTTGGGAGGTAAAATCTAAGACAACAGAAAAACCCTTGTTGTCTCAGATAAAATCTACCAAATATTGTTATTTTGGGTAAAATCTATCAGGGTTCCATATAGAAAGGATACCATCTGGCCAATATTACCTAAAGGTAGATTCAGAAAAAAAAATGTTCGATCTATATGAAATCCCCTTGTCATTGGTGGACTGTGAAACCTAGTACTAGGGTTTCCATGTCTTTTGCTTGGATACCCCCAAATAACTGGCTCCAATAAATGCATAAATAAATAAACAAATAAATAAATAAAAAATAGATAAATAATAGTAAGTAAATAGCATAGATAACTGCTGTTACCTAAAAATAGAAGAAAAAAATTGCCCCAAATTATACAAAAAGTAGGAGACTGCTGTGTACCATCTGTCCATTAATAAATTTCTGAAAAATCAGTTTGGTTTATTTGGAAATTTCAGAATACATGTACTTCCTCGTGAAAAATGTGACCGGTAGTGTTTTCAAGTAGTAATTACTGAATATTCATGATGTGCAAATTTAATGACTAGGGTTGTAGGAAAGGTACAAAATGTAGGACATGCATTGATTTAAAAAACAACAACCCAGACTTGAAAAATGACAAATTTTACATCAGGGTAATTTTTTTTCAGGTTTAAATATATCAAATAAAGAAAATGATATTAAGTACACAAATTCAGAAAGCTTAAAAAACAGTATGGTACTAGTGTCTATTATATGATATTCATTGTTAGTTTGTACTGCTAAGATTCTAAATTTATTTGCTGTGTACTAATATGACTGTAAAAGTACAAGTTTTTCTCTGGTAAAAATTAAGTATAGTACCCCAGGCAAGGCCACCATTGTTAGTGCAGCATATAAGTTAAGTAATACTTGGTGTTCTGTTTCACTACATGTATACAACTCAAAGAGAAAATGTTGAGCCAACAAAGGATATGGAATATGATATTTTAAAAACCTTTGAAAATATGCTGGTAATAGTATGGGCTACAGGATATTGCGTGATAAATTACAAAGTTTACACAATTGCCATCACTTTCATTGTTTTTTTACGGGATGCCCAACACTTTTCATTCAATATTCTAGTCACATGTATAAGATGAATTATTTACAGATTTGAAACAGGAAGTGTGATATTTTTATCTGTCCAGGAAATGTGTTGTGATTTAGCACCAACAAAAAGGAATTGTCAGTAGTGTGCCTTCTAATGAACAAATTAATTTCCTTAGCCTAAACGTGGTTTGCTTTATATAATTCTCCTATAGTAAACAATTATGGAACAGCAAAGTTTGAAATTTCGGTGTACCCCCGGTATAAGTAGTGTGTTAAATTGGCATAGAGGGGCACATTGATTATCAGTGACCATCCTACATATGCATACGTGTTTACCATATAAAGAAATGATGACTGATTTACCTAACATATGTACACTCACATATTATTCCACATATTTTTCTTTGTGCAGCCAAATTAATATGAGTGACCTAAGGGATCATGTCATTATGAGTCGAAGTCGAGCTATGACAAACCCTTAGTTTATGAGTAATTTCTGGCTAAATCAATACAAATGTTGTGAATAACAACTATACAAGCATGCTTTATGAAAAGTTGAGAATAGTACTGACAACTTTGTATGTTTTGACTCGTATTTTGAGCACAGCAGAACATATGATATATGTGGGTTGTCATAACAGAGAATGACCAGGGTGTAAATTTCACATTTGGCAAATTCGGTGACAATCAGCAATGAACCAGTTTTGTCATGCTTGTAAAAATAAGATAACCTTTTGTATCTCTTACTTTCTAGGCATCGGAGATCAAGATATTCACGTAGTCGTAGCCGAAGTCCTTATGGGCGTCCCAGGAGATCACCTTCAGAGAGTCCAATGCAGCGCAGTCCGAACATGTCACCACGTAAAACAACACTACTTACAACAAGTCTAGCTGCTGAAATTAGTAAACGTGCCAAGAGGAAAGTGGATAGTCCGAAAGATGTCAAAAGATCAAAGTTGAAGCAAAAACCAACCAGTACCAGTAGTCCTAGTAAGCCAGTAGTGAAAACAGTGAAAGAAGAGAAAGTGCCTGTAAAAGTAGAACAGAAACGTAAAGAAGTTCCAGCACCCCCGCCACTGCCACCTCAACAAATAGGTGAAAAAATTCCAGTGATCAAATCAGAACCTCCAGTTCCAGCACCTGTTCCAGCACCTGCACCTGCACCTCCATTGCCACCACCACCAGAGAAGCCCCCTCTACCACCTATTCCAACATTGCCACCCCTACCATTGCCACCCCTCGGACCGACAGATGATGATGATGATGATGATGAAGAAGAAGAAGACATTTACACTCCACCACGCAAGAAGAAGAAAACTACTCCAACACCAACAGTCAAGGAAGAGTACAGGAGTCTCCAAGATTTACCAATGCCACCCTTACCTGGAGGAGGTCTGACACCAACAATAACAACTCCACACTCAACTCCTAAACTGACCAAAAAGAAAAGGCCAAGACTCCCATGGGCTACGTCAAATGAATCACCATGGGGAGAACGATGTGTTGATGTCTTTGATATCTTGAGTCAGATAGGAGAGGGAACATATGGACAAGTGTACAAGGCAAAAGATAAACTGACAGGTAGGTAGTGTTCTGAACTAATAACAAAGCAAATGGTATTGGATAACATGAATGTAATGTACTGGGAAATCTGCATATCATAACAGCTACAGTTGGTCAACAAGAAACTGTCAAGCACTTGAGATATAATCTTATCCATGACACAATAAAAATGACTACATAGTACATGGTAGATAAACTTTAATTAGTAGTTCCTTAAGAATCACCCTCCAACTGGGCTAGCTAGCTTGGCGCTAATGCAAGGCTGGTACTAACATC
Organism: Glandiceps talaboti; assembly: GCF_964340395.1. NCBI lineage: Eukaryota > Metazoa > Hemichordata > Enteropneusta > Spengelidae > Glandiceps > Glandiceps talaboti. The sequence continues at coordinate 24,216,950 of NC_135552.1, forward strand.
TAAGACCTTGCAAGCATGTGTTGGCCACTGAAGTGTACCAGCCATATGTTAACACCAGGCTATATAGTTTCCTGCTAACACAGGGCTTGCACAAACACTCACCAGCATGTGTTAGCAACTAGAGGGGTTAAAGCCTGTACCACAAAGATGTAGTTCACAATTTATCTGTACTCTTCTATTTCTCTGGAAAAGTAAAATCTCAAATTCCATTGTACCATAGTTTAAAACAAAAATGTTAATCATTAGTTTATATTTCATTTGAAATTTGTTGATTTACTTACTACCACTTGAGTTGAAAAGCGTGACCTAACTTCCTTCATATAGTATATATCAGTGACACAACCATTTATATGGTGTTCATCAGATAAAATAGGAATAATACAAAACAATATTTGTCAGTATAAGTTTAAATTCTGTGTTATATATGTATATATAAATGTTACAGGCCACTATGTCACAAAACAATAGAGTCGTTGAATGCTTACAAGTGGTTTTTTTTTTTTTTTTTTTTTTAATTCAGGAGAGCTTGTGGCATTAAAGAAAGTCCGTACAGACAATGAGAAAGAAGGATTCCCGATTACAGCTGTTCGAGAGATCAAAATTCTCCGGCAATTGGATCATGCCAACATTGTCTGCTTGAAGGAAATTGTGACTGATAAGCAGGATGCTATGGATTTCAGGAAAGATAAAGGTAGGTATTGTACATTCAAAACTGTAGTATAAAGGATCAGTGTTGGGTCTCAGACCATTAAGAAAGAACCCAGATATATGACTTACGATGTATCCTGGCTTATTCAGGAGTCCACCAGTAAGTTGGTTATGAACCAAGGGGACACACTGTGTCACATATCTGTTTTGCAATAGTGGGCTGAGATTCACTCATTCTTTGCTACATTGCATTTTCTAACATTTTTACATCCAAGTGCTGGATGGTGCAGTACATTCTGATATTGGCACTAATTCGCAAAGTATTTTGGTCAGTTTAGATTGTACAAATTTAGTCCTGTGTGGTGCAACACACACACTTCTATATTGCAGTGGTCAGTTTACACTTTACAATACAGTCCTGTGTGGTGCAACACACGCAATTCTATATTGCAGTGGTCAGTTTACACTTTACAATACAGTCCTGTGTGGTGCAACACACACTCTTCTATATTGCAGTGGTCAGTGTACACTTTACAATACAGTTCTGTGTGGTGCAACACACACACTTCTATATTGCAGTGGTCAGTTTACACTTTACAATACAGTCCTGTGTGGTGCAGCACACACACTTCTATATTGCAGTGGTCAGTTTACACTTTACAATACAGTCCTGTGTGGTGCAACACACACACTTCTATATTGCAGTGGTCAGTGTACACTTTACAATACAGTCCTGTGTGGTGCAACACACACACTTCTATATTGCAGTGGTCATTTTACACTCTACAATACAGTCCTGTGTTGTGCAGCACACACACTTCTATATTGCAGTGGTCAGTTTACACTTGACAATACAGTCCTGTGTGGTGCAGCACACACACTTCTATATTGCAGTGGTCAGTTTACACTTTACAATACAGTCCTGTGTGGTGCAACACACACACTTCTATATTGCAGTGGTCAGTTTACACTTTACAATACAGTCCTGTGTGGTGCAACACACACACTTCTATATTGCAGTGGTCAGTTTACACTTTAAAATACAGTCCTGTGTGGTGCAACACACACACTTCTATATTGCAGTGGTCAGTTTACACTTTACAATACAGTCCTGTGTGGTGCAGCACACACACTTCTATATTGCAGTGGTCAGTTTACACTTGACAATACAGTCCTGTGTGGTGCAACACACACACTTCTATATTGCAGTGGTCAGTTTACACTTTAAAATACAGTTCTGTGTGGTGCAACACACACACTTCTATATTGCAGTGGTCATTTTACACTTGACAATACAGTCCTGTGTTGTGCAGCACACACACTTCTATATTGCAGTGGTCAGTTTACACTTTAAAATACAGTTCTGTGTGGTGCAACACACACACTTCTATATTGCAGTGGTCAGTGTACACTTTACAATACATACAGTCCTGTGTGGTGCAACACACACTAGGTTATCACTGTATTTTTTAGTCTACGGTCTGTTTGACTAATCATGAAAATGATTGTGAAAGCAACATGATAATGTGGATACTCTCAAGGTGACATACCACTAGTAGTATTTATGTTGAAAGGCAAAAATAATTAACATTGACGATATAAATCAGCTAGCCTGTCCTCCGGTATGGAAAGTTCTTCTAAGGTTTTGATGGCAGCCTATCAGGCTTTTCCTGTACAGTGTTAGATAAGGGTGGTCAGAGACTTGAAATAGGGTATTGGGGGTAGTGGTGGTGGTGGTGGTGGTGGTGGTCATTAGCATCTTATTTTTGTTACTTGCTGGTAGAAAGATCCAGCCTCTAATTACACTATTATCCTAGATAAATATGGGTGTGTACAATGTACAATTGTTTTATTAAAATGTTTCAGTAGAACATGTTCATTACATAAAGTAAGTCTTTCCTAAACAATGACTACTGTCATGAACATTTGATGCAGCCACATATAACATTCTTCAGAAGACAGTATTTTTGATAAGTTTAGTATTTGTACAAGGTGTTAGTTTCCATCCTTTCTTGAGAAATGAATTAGATGTGAAAATGTTTCCAAGCGTTGGTTTAGCTATCGAGTTTTGGGTCTACCACTTCACTGTATCCTATCTATTACTATACTGACTGTCTATTATCTGCTTGTACAAGTATCAGTGTAAACCCATTATTGAAAGTAGAAAATATGCACTGAAGGTGATTGGATGCAGTGGGGAGGGATAACACTATGTCAGACAACTTGATTATGCAAATAAATAGTAATTATGTAAATGTACACTTGTTACTCAGATGAACCAAGGGTTAACATTGACATAATTATCATACAGGCTAAAATTATGTAAATTTCTACAAACATAATGATGCTGATAATGGCCATTGGGACGTGGCTAACTTAATGGGTTGACACTGATACTAGCACATTGGATAGCTGACGAGAACTAGCATAGTCACAGATCAAGCAGTGTAGACAGACTGATTTCAATGGGACTGTTGCTTGGATAATCTAAGTATACAAGAAAATACTGTACATGTATCATGGGAGATGGAACAGATTGAATGAATTGCATGAAATGTATGCCTGATAGTAGTGAGCACTTAGTGTGTCATTTGATACCATAAAGCATGCACTCTGTAGACATACAAGTATTTTGACTTTACTGCAGTTGCTATTGCAAATGCTGGCACCTGTTCATATTGCTTTGATATTTTATTTTCATGTTACTGAGACATGTTGAGTTATTGTAAATAAACAAATTGTGCATTCATTGACCAAACATCATGGGAATGGGTTAGAGAAGGGAGTTTTGCAGTTGTGCATTCATTGACCACACATGTATCTACTCTCTGAATCCGATGCAATATAAAATTGTATTCAGTGTTCGTGGTTACTGTATAATAGCCTCAACTTTGAGATGCAATAACACAAAAAACATTCTAAAATTCATAGATATGTTCATCGAGTCAATAACACATGTAATAAATAGTTCTTTACATAACCAAAGGTTGTGATTATGAGTAACACTTTGTCTGTTCAGGTCAACTGGCTTCTAAATTGTAAAATCTTTTCACTTCATCCCACATCAATTTAGAAAACACCACAAAAATTGACGAGAGAGGTTGTTTATAATGATGGAAACAAACATTGTTTACACAATGAGTCATGTTTATTGTATCTTAAATTTCATTTAGTTTTGCCATAGTGTGATACATCTTTGTGTCTATGGACAGTTTGCTGAAAAGAAACACCTTTGAATATTCCACATGAAAAAATCTCAGTAATTCTGAAGATTGTCACTTGTTTACTTTTGAATATTCCATAACAAAAACCTCCAAAAAACCCAAAAATCTATCTTGGAATTTCTTAAGATTGGTCACTTTATGCTACGTGTCCATGTGTAAGTAATGACAAAATCTCATAACTGTTTTTTTCAGGTGCTTTTTACTTGGTATTTGAATACATGGACCATGACTTGATGGGTTTGCTAGAGTCAGGATTAGTTAACTTTAGTGAAGATGATATACGGTGCTTTATGAAACAATTACTTGACGGCCTTGCCTACTGCCATAAGAAAGACTTCCTCCATAGGGACATCAAGTGTTCAAATATTCTCTTGAATAACAAGGTAAGATGTGTGGACTACTCCTATGCTTTAGTGAAAGGCAGTAGAAAAGTAAAAGAGTACTAGATCCTGACAGAGATTGAAGAGAAATGGCGACTTGGAAAGTTATGACTCAAAGTTTTAGCACTGCAGAACAAATTATGACAATATACATTCTCTTAATGTAGATTAACCAGTTGTAAATTCCATATTTCTTGTTCAAATACATTCAACTTGGATCCAGAGATGCATCAGCTTGGTTTCATGATATATATATATGTATATATATATATATATATATATATATATATATATATATATATATACATATATATATATATATATATATATATATATATATATATATATATATATGTATATATATATATATATATATATATATATATACATATATATATATATATATATATATATATATATGTATATATATATATATATATATATATATATATATATATATATATATATATATATATATATATATATATATATATATATATATATATATATATATATATATATATATATATATAAAGGTTATTTTATCACAAGCAGGAAATGTTACCTTGTCCAAACATTTCGTCTAGACTTGATTGACTTCTTCAGTGGACTGAATGTTTTCGTCCTTGTTCGTGGCGGCATGTCACATTCAACTTGGCTTGCACCAGATATAATAATCATTACAATACTGATAGGTCCTTGTTTGTACTTTGAATGATAGGGTCAAATAAAGCTGGCTGACTTTGGTCTAGCTCGTCTTTACCATGCTGAAGACAAGAGTAGGCCTTACACCAACAAGGTGATAACTCTGTGGTACAGACCACCAGAGTTACTACTTGGAGAGGAGAGATATGGCCCTGCTATAGATATATGGAGCTTTGGGTAAGTGATACTGGCATAGTGTATTTATAACTGTATGTAATAACCCGTTTCGGGATGTGTTCACAGTATTCTACAGATACAGATTGTGTCTGGTAGTCAATACTGTAGACAGTAGACCACAGGAATGTGACAACGAGTAAGTAAAGGACTTTCTGTATTTGCTACACTCGTTTACAGCATTCATAACAAAAGTAAAAGTATATTGTTTCAATTGGTTTATTTACAAGCCTAGCATGTGGCCTTTCAAATGAAACGGTATACTTTTACACTTGATATGGATGATGGTAAATGATTGTGGTACAAACAGAAAACACTTCACTTTGACGTTATCAGTTGTATTCTGTAAGATCTGAAATGTTGTATCAACCAGCATTCTGAACTGAAGAGTAATGAATGAATGAATGAATGAATGAATGAATGAATGAATGAATGAATACATTGTATGAAAATCAGATACATCTTATGTGGCTGTGTGTGTATTGATACAAATAAGGCCCTAAATATTGCAGATAAAAAATGTATCCAAAATTGAAGTACAGAAACACATTACACAGTGGCAATTAATCAATGATGCACATATTGTTTTCTGTTATTTCACTAGTTTTGTCAACTGTTGAAATTTAGCGTTTTCTCTGTGAGAGATGGCAGTTTTGTCTAAAGTATTCCCAAATGAATAGGTGAGGATGGGGGTTGTGACTTAAATATTGTCTCAGCATTAAAATAATTATTGTATATTGAACAGACTGTAATATAAATGTATTTCTCCCATTGTATTGTAGGTGTATCCTAGGTGAACTTTTCACCAAGAAACCAATATTCCAAGCTAATCAAGAAGCTGCCCAGTTGGAGCTTATTAGTCGTACATGTGGTACTCCATGTCCAGCAGTTTGGCCTGATGTTATCAAGTTACCTTACTTCCATACCATCAAACCTAAGAAACAATACAGGAGAAGATTACGTGAAGAATTCCACTTGTGAGTACAATCTTGTTCACACCAAACAGTAGACAGTACAGTAAGGTATATTATGTCATTCTGTCCTCAACAGTGAGTGCTGGCTGACAGGATGGCATGCTATCTACCTCACAGACTAACCAGTTACATCGTCGTTTCACTCTAAACAGTTAGTGCTGGCTGACAGGGTGGCATGACATCTACCTCACAGACTAACCAGTTACATTGTCATTCCGCTCTTAACAGTGAGTGCTGGCTGATAGAGTGTCAGGACATTTGCCTCATAGACTAAACAGGTACATAGTGTCATTTCATCCTCAACAGTGAATGCTAGCTGATAGGGTGTCACGACATGTACCTCACTGACTAACCAAGTAATAATGACTGAAATGTTTACAGATGTTGGAGAGAGGAACCTGATAAATTTGTACTGCGTACCCCTACATGGTACCATTGATAGAGAACCAATGTAACCTCTAAGCAAATTTGACTCACCACTGATGTACAGTTGGTGTGCCAAAATTTGATGATCCACTGTCCATTACAATATGATGACTCATATGGAAACTACCCTTTTATCATTTTGACCCACAACAAAACTTACCGCTTTTTTTTGAAAAGGCAAACTTTGCAGAACCCTTATAAAGATTTAGAAAGCTTAGCTTTGCCTTCAAAATATTAAAAACACATCTGAACTGTCATTAAAATTTAGCTTTCTGCAACCAGATTTCTGATATTTGATAGCCTGGGTAATCAAACAGAAGAGACAATAGGACAAAAGATTTTACAATTTACCTCCTAACAAGATGTAACATTTGGTGTCAGCCAGTCTTTCTGTTAACATACAAGGACACATCTCTATATATCATAAAGTCTTTTAGGTATGCCATGTCACAGTGCCCTTACACATTGACCAACCCCATTCACATCTACATCAAATGGAGCCTTTCCTAGGTGTCTGTAACCAATTCTGATTTCAGCCAATCAAATATAGTTATATGATATAAGGTATTGCAATGATGTCAGACTTTTGTAAGTCTAATTTAAGGCAGTGTACTATAACATTACATGACAGACAGACATAAGTGTCCACCTAATCTGGTATTATATCAAGTATAAACATGAATTTTCACCATGACCACAATGGGTCTGATTACTAGTGTTATGTTTATTTGGTTTCTAATGGACATAATGACCTCTAGTTGAACTTCTAATAACCAGCTCAGGGCAGGGCCTAAATCTTCTGATCTAGCCGTCCCAGTACCTCAGATCAGCACAGTCATAGACAGCAGGGCTGTTGAAGGCAGAGAGACATGACTTAGCTCAGTCTGTATATCCAATGTGATGTTACCGTAGTAACCATTCTGTTTATGTTTTGTATCTCAGTTTACCAGGGTCAGCCTTGGACTTGATGGATGAGATGTTAACTCTAGATCCATCCAAGAGAATCTCTGCAGATAAAGCACTAGACTGTCCATGGCTTAGAGAGTTTGACCACAACAGAATGCCTACCCCAAGGTAAGTTTGGTCAAAACGTCAAGTCAGATATAATTATCATTACTAGGGTAGTTTGCTGAAATCTTAAGAATTGAATTTCATGAGATTTTGTTGTAACAGACTGATCTGATCATATATGTGTGATCATCTGACCATTCTCAGGAGTAAAAAAATTGGGTTTGAAATTGGGCAAACATATATATGCACTGTAGTTAACCTTTGCAACAGCATCTTGCTACTGAATATATTCTACTTGTTGTAGGAGTGACAAACAACAGTTGATAGTATGAAAAATGACAAACTAGATCAATGTATTAAGGTAATTAACTATGCTTTCAACAAAACTCACAAACAAGCACAACTAAGCTTGTAACAGCATCAAAGTGATATGTATGAAGTGGACTAGTTTCAGGACTTGTCATTTTGCATCAGTTTCATCAACAGTTTTTTCCTCAATTGTAGTCTTCCAACGTGGCAAGACTGCCATGAGCTGTGGAGCAAGAAGAGAAGACGAAAACAGGGAGTCAACGAGGATGCAGTACGAGCCCCAGCTAAAATCCATACCACAGATGGAAGTGGTGTTGTGTCCAAGCCACCAACAGAGGGAGCTGTTGCTGTAGGTGACCAATCAGGGCAGTCTGATGGGGGAAGTGCTGGCAGGAGTGGTAAAGATCGCAAGACAGGAGCTTCAAGTTCCAAAACTGAGGCGACACAGTTGCATAATCTGATTGCACTGTTGCAGTCTCAGCCAGGTTTGAATACTAATCAGTTGGCCCAACTCTTAAATGTCAAAGAAGATGCCTCCACAACTAAGTTGTTGGAGAATCTCAATATGCAGTTGTTGTTAGCTGCAGCAGCTGCCCAGGCGCAGGCTCAAAAAGAGGGGGAGGGTAACATTGATTTTGTGACCACCCAGACTGCACTTAATGCAGCATTGTTAGCAGTTTTAACAAAGACCACTGCTTTATCAGCATCAGCATTGGTCCAGAGTCAGAGTCAAAGTCAAAGTCAAAGTGAAAGTAAGGGTCAGGAACAAGTCGTGTCTAAAGATTCCCAGGGAAGTGCTGAGTTAAATCAGACAGGTGATGGTAATGTTGTAGCTAGTGGTTCAAACATGCCTTCCTATAACACTGCTGTAGTAAGTTCTGCCTTGTTTCCTAGTGCTAATGCAAGTACTTACACATCTGCATCATCCACTAGTCTTGAGGGAGTGCACTCAGGTAATGTACCGTCACAACAGATCAGCACCCCTCCTACTATCACCACAGTCATGTCAGACACACAGGCTACTGATATTAGTTATGCTAGAAGTTTTTCTCAACAGAGTAGCTTAGAGTTAGATCCTACCCCAGACTCTCAACACAGTGGGAGTGTTGACCAGGAACAGCATTTGTACAGCAGGGAAGGGGTAAAAGCAGCTCTGGCACAAATGATAGCGCAACAAGCCCGTCAATCAACCATCAACACACCACCAGAGCCAACGGCATACACTCACCAAAACTTACCAGAGCAGGCAGTGAAAATAGACAATCCACCTGAGCCAACATACGACCCACAAAATGTTCAAGATGCTAGTGTCAGCAACAAAGAACAGCCTGGTAGTGGTGGTGATGAAGTGATCAAAGATTCCAGTGTGAGTGGTGAGGTTGCACAGAAAGAGGAAAATTTCAGTCATATCAACTACCCATGTGAAGATACACAAGATGGTGGAGGTTCAGACAACAGCTTAAATGGTGGTGACCCATCAGCTGATAGATCAACACCAGTGTCTTTAAGAAGTAAAGTACAAAATTACTTTAACCAGTACAAACCAGACGCCCAACACCCGGTTGCACATAACCCACATCGAGGAAGGGGACAAGGCTTTCACGGAAGAGGAAGGGGTGGGAGGGGTCAGCATATGCCCAGGGGTGGCAGACATGGAGGTAGAGGGTATGGTTTTCAAGGGGGTCGTGGGCATTTTTGAGAATCCAAAACTTAAATTACTGAATTGAGCCCGGCAAAGTATTTTTTTTTTGATGAAAGGACCAAGTGACTTTAATATCTCACTTCATTACAAAACCATTATTATCCAAATGGACTGCTTGATAAAAGTTATCATTTTGATTATCAAAACATTGTGTTTCCGAATCTGACCAATGGCCGGCTTATTGAATATTATACTTTGCCTAAAATCCATTAACTAGTTTTAAACACAAACTTAGTGAATAATCTTAAAAGTGCCCACATATGTACACCATTGGTGCTTAAACAGTAGAAGTCAGTTTTTTATTGCTACAGATATTGTAAATAATGAAAGAAGCCACTTGTTTTGCATAACGTTTATTTTATTAAGGGCATTAGTGACTCGCATGTAACCAGGCCACTTTGTAGTAGGAGGTCAAAGTTGAAACTATTTTTTGAAATGTTCAGCATTAGAAGTACTGCTTTGTTGATGATGTCAATGGATTGTATCGATAACCTGTATCAGGCAAAAAATAGAAACTGAAAGATGTCGTCCAACATTGGTATTTTGGTATTGTTTGTTTAACAGATGCACTTTTTGAAGAAGTACACGGTTGTCTCTCACTACAAGGCAATATGAATGTAGATTTGTTACTTGAGGGCCTTATTTTATGAAGTGATTTTTAGACCACTTTATTTCACAACAAAATATCACAAGAGTCACCAGATTTAGCAATATGATTTGTATACATCAAGTTCTCCACACTCAGGAAGGTGACACACCATTCCAGGCCTCTAACCAGTATCAGCTTTAGGTGATCACTGGTTCTTTCGAAAACAATTCTAGGGGAGACCACTGTGCATATATAGGACAGCCTGCCAGTAGAAGACAACAAGAAAGTCACTCTTGTTTTTATATACATTAATGGAGTGACGGGCATTGAAACAAAATCTATTTTCAGTGAATATTTGAACAGCTGGATGGCGATCATTTCAAACTGATAAATAAAATTGTAGATAGGAGCAAATCGGTCATAAGGAGATTTTTTGAACAACGGGAGTCTCCATTTTCGCCACATTTGCTATTTGAACCAAGATGTGCATAATAAAAATAATAAATAGAATGATCAGATATGGAAATATTAAAATGAAAGATATACAATATTTAGGTTTAGTGGTAGAATAATTAACAATGAATAACAAGAATATAATAAGATAGCCAAACATACACATTGAAATGCTATCATCTGCAAACTGAAACCTTGTAATAAACAGATCAGTCCTTTAGATTACTCTTGATTAATGATTCGGACGGAAAGAGTTCTTTTGCTGTCTTAGGGAAGAGGTGTCATTAAAACTAGTCCAAGTGTTATGTTTAGTTATGTAATAGAAGTGCATCAAGATTATTTTGCTACTGCATAAAAATGAAATACTGTATCGGGAATATCTAATGTTGTCATGTTTCTTTTTATTGTTCAGATATTGTGATTCCAAAATTTCTGCAATGTAAAAAATTTGAACTGCATTTGTGATCTTTCTTTGTAAATATTGCTGCCAAAATGAGAGAAATTGTTGATGGTTGTTGCACTTTTGTTTTCAGTGTATTTCTTGTGTGCTACTATGACAAGGAAAGTACCTTTTTAAAAAAAAAATTATTTTGATAAAAACATATCCAACTATTTTGAAGTGGTGATATCCTCAGTTTGCAAAGTCCACCATTTACAGTTACCAGTATCCTCGTTGCTTGTGTTTGACCAGTCGTTTCAAGATGTATTTTAAGTTTTTTATCTTTGTAACAGAAGTGAGCTGACAGACACTCATCTCAGAGTTAGTTGTCTGTTAAAGGAAAAGTCCAGTCAGACTTATTTCTGCCTTTAGCGCACACTGTTATTGATTGTTGCGACCAACCTGCATTCATATTGAGTGACAAAAATAGTACCTTGGTAACTTATTCAACTTTGAAATCTTGTAAAGAAGCCATACTGCACTTTGCATATTTTTGCTCATTTTGGGGATATCCATCAAGGGTTTATGGGAAAACCTTTGTTGATGACATCACATTTCTACAATATCTGTCGTGATGCTCATCGTATTTGTCAAGACAAAGTGATTGTGGTAAATGTGGTGTCATTACCAGAGGCTTTCCCATAAACCCTTGCAGGAAATCCCCACTCCACCCCCATGGGTGAACACGGCAGGTTTTTCCCATAAACCCTTGCAGGAAATCCAAAAAATGGTTAAACACATGTCAAGTACAGTAGGGTTTCTTTCCAAAATTCCAAAGGTTGGTAAGTTACCGAGGTGCTATTTACCAAGCGCAAATCATGTGTAGGTTGATAGTGGTAATCAATACAAGTGTACTAAAGACAGAAACAAGTGTGACTGGACAGGTTCCGTTAAAGAAAAGGATAAAAATGAAATTCATGATTCATGACAATGAAAACATAAAAGTGCAAGAATCAGTAAAACTTGGTGACGATCTGATGACGAAGCCATGACAAGGACATGTTACTACAGAGAAATGGTTTTGAGTCTTCACCACATCTGCAATATGTCAAGATCTGAGATGCTGTTGAATATGACATAATATCTCACAAAATGTGAAATTCTGAATAAAATGAAGCAACTCGGCAGTATATACATGAAGGATGCCTGAAAAGAAATTACTACCATCATTATATAAATTTACAAAATTAAATTCTTTTCGTGTATACCAGAAATAAAATAAAAACGTTTGTGCCATCGTATTTTCTTTGAAAATTCTCCTTGTCCGTAGAGCTTCATGCACAGTTTGGTCTTACAAGCAAATAGTGCTAATATCATCCTTAGCTTTCTCTGAGCTCAGAGTCCAAGAAATTTTTTGTTTTAAGACTCCATAAATTGGTGAATATCACAATGTTTTATTTCTTGACTTTGATGTAAATTGATGTTTTGAGTTTGACATGTAGGTTTGTGATTGGGGAATATATAGATATTTCATATAGCCATTGTGTATGTGTTGAAGACTCAATACCGAACTGTCAGAGATTTGTAATGTATAGAGACGTTTGATATGTGATGTTTAACCTTTGACATGGCACCGTACTTTCTACTGTCAACTTTCCATACATTTTCAAAGATAATGGAGTGACTGTTTTTTTCCCTCATTTAATTGCTTCTGCTATTGTTAATCTTGCTTTTAAAGTAAACCATTGTATCTCTGAAATTGGTGTGTTTTGTCAAACACCTTGTGGCATGCATGATGAGAGTGTCATTTATATCCTTCTAGTGGAGCGCACGTCTCTCAAATACTCATCCCCCCGTGTGAGGAGCCAGCAGAAAAAAAGAGAAAATACCTGCACAGTGTCCCCCTTCACCTATCTGTTCTTGTGTACACACGGGGTTCAGTTATCAGCTGGAATTTCAATATTGTGTGCAGCTTGCAGGATTACATCGTCAGTTCTGAGGAGAAATAAAAATGTATTTGCCGAGGATTTTGCAGTTGAAGGAAAGGTGAAATAAAAAGATTTGAGTGCCGGTGTGCAGATCATTTGTATGCAGTAGTTGACCAGACTTTTACAGCTGTTATATGTGGGGTGAAAACACGGTAAGTGATGCTACAATGTAAGCTACATTGTCATGAAATGAAACACAACATCACATATTCCCCACACTCTGGTTGATTTTCTGTTATGAGCAGGAGACCTCAAAAGTCCTAAGATAACAAGTCTAACCATCCCCCACCTCAAATCATTAAAGTAATATATAATCACATTTGTCACACAAATGGTGAAGTGGTCTAAAGAAAAACGTGTATAAGCCAAGGCTGAAATTCTTAAATTCTCCTAAACTGAGTTTCCGATTTTATTACATAATTCTGTCAAAATTTACTGGTAACAATTAGATCTTCCAAATATGTATTGTTTTAAACAGATTTCAAACAATACATGTAAAAAGCAAATTTGTTAAGAAACACAATTTATCAAAAATATACTTAAATAGCATAAAGGCATAAGCATTGTCATTCATGCATTCATTCATTCACTCAAGTACCTTACCTTTCTGGAGAGGAGAGAATTCTTGATTTTTTGCTTGGATTATCATGATCTTTCTTTGACCCAGTAAGCATGAATATCTCATCAATTTCTTAACGGTCCTTAAAGGCAAAATATGCCCAAACCACTTACTTGGATATACTAGTTGAAAAATGTCACATCAATACTCCGTGGGCCTGTATGAATTTCAGATGTAGCTAGGTAGTCTTTCTGATATTGCTATGTTGGGGGGGGGGGGGGGGGGGGTTAGGGTAGGGGAGATGACATTAATACTGAAGCCATACCAGATAGTGGAGTTATGGTGTGGGGATTAGTTTGATTACAGTTGCATATCAACAGAGGAATTAGGTCACATGTATACGTGATTACTGATACTACTGCAGTGACGAAAATGCTCTACAAGATTTCAATCAAATTCATAGCACCATTTCTATTTTTGGGTTCTCAGAAATGATGTTAGACAACATTGCAAATTTTAGTTCACATCAGAGTAGCTGCATTCCCTGAATTTGTAGTTATGATTTGATTATACCATCAAATCTTTCAATTAATCTGAACACACCGAAAACCTTTAGAATCTCTGTGCGTCGACCAATCAGATCCCATTTTTGTGTGAAACTGGCCAAATTGTTGACTAATTTGAGATATACCTACATGAGTATATTGACCCACCCCATACAAAGACAAAATCTCTCCTAGATTGTTTGTGATATAGCCTGTGACCATATATTTATATATAGGGTGGTAAATAGGGGTAGACCTAAAACCTTACCTCTGTACATACATCTATTGAGTCTAACCTCTCTACAGTGGAAGATTAAAACAAACATAAGCTCTCATGGAAGAATTAGTGTAGTGTTACTAGATTACCCCAGTGGTATTGCTTACAAATACGACCCACAGAAATAACAATCACAATATTTTATGTCATGAAGAAACTGGAATAGGATTACAATATAGAGAAAGTACACTATTTGACCATTTTGGCTAGCATTATGACTGACTGAACAATAACTGGTTATCTTATTCTAAACTAGGCTGTAGCCATTGGTGACAGTTTTAGCTGTGATAACCTGGTTTCATCGCTAATATAAGTGTAACATATCACCATGAAGGGAAAAGTGCATTGGTTGCATTATGCATACATATATTTAATCATGCTAGGGGGTTAAGTTTGGGCAAGACCACCTAACTTAGATGTAATTGTAGCAATCCTGAATGGAAACTACTGTTATCTGAATACACAGATCTAAGTCATTGTGAAAAAGCTAGGGGGTTAAGTTTGGACAAACCACCTAACTTGATGGAATTTATCTTGAATAGATACTTTAAACAGTTATCAGATTACAGGTATTCTAGTCTTCAGTGAGTAGGCTAATAGTATGAATGAAATAAATGCCAGGTTGACTTGCAAAGAAAAATAAAGAATGTTGTGAAGCAAAATATTGAATACTAACCAGGCTGCTGAAGTTAATGTACAAATATACTCCTATAAACCTTGTCATGGTTACCCTACAGTTGAGAGTATACTGGTACCTGAGATAGACTGAGAAAGGTACATCGATGATGAGGTCAGAGATCAAACATACAGCAAGGTCAAGTTCTAAGTTTACGGCTGAGGAAACCAATAATTGGTATATTGAACCAGTGAGGGAGGGAGGGAGACTTTTGCTCAGTATGAAGATTACAAAATGAACAATTGACCAGGAGACTATTTGAAAGCCCTTTCTTTAGTCATATGTTGCCATGGCTAAATTAACAAACAAGTGAGGCTACTACAAACATATAAGCTATTAATCATAGTGATATATCCTTGACATCAGTTTATTATTGAGTAAATAATTCCTGACCTTGAACACTACTGCCATTGCATTACAGGTGTATGTGTGCCCCATAGTTTGAATCAGCTTCTACAGTTGTTCATAGTAAATGTTTAAATTTAGAGCACTTAAACTATTAATCATTGCAATAAATATGCCAAACCAAAATTTTAGGGAAACGATTGACGTCTGATTTGATTTTTAAAAAATCTTCAAAAATTGTCTCAAAGAAGACATGACCTGTAGGGAAGATCCTCATAAGTTGGTCTAATAAATAGCATTTTTAAGTAGACTTTCCAATCAATCTCAGTATTCATGTAGAATAGTTGTCTAGGATAATAGATTGATTTAGTACTTTTATGAAAATATCTGGTTGGAAATAAAGTGTGATTAGTCTGCCCTAGGCTGCTGTAGTACATGGTGAATGAGAAAGCCAGCTGTGTGAAGGGCGCCCTCTTGAGACCATTTTGAAAATTACACTAGTCAGAAACATGGTAGTAGTTGGGGGCATATACTTTTAACAGTCCTGCAGTAATTAAAATGTACATGTATTTATGTATTCATGCATACTATAATCAAGTCATGAGTTAAAGGGGGGAAATTACACTGGATTTAGAAGTTTGAATTATTCTCACATTTTTGGTGAGGGACTGGAATAGGTGTTAGTGAAAGTGCTTGCAATGATGGAATGGCATGGTCACTGTTTCAGATTGTCGAAAAGTCATTAAATGGGATTCATCTTCAGCCAGAGCCCTCTCCAGGCTGTCACTAAACTCTTTGTAATTAATAACAGCCCATTGAAGTATACCCCTGATGATGTTGACAGCATGTTAGTGAAAATCTGGGAATCACTTCCTGAAAATTGTTATTTTCGAGTAGAAATTTTCAATCTATATTATGAACCCAGAATCCATGAACATTCATTCTCAATAATCTACTATCTGCGGTTCTACCAGAGCCCTCTCCAGGCTTGCACTAATATTTACTTGTGGCAACTTGTACAATAAACTGATAAGCAAATTATATATGGGGTAGTTGAGGTGATCCACGTTACAATAGATACCGGTACACAGTGTGTTGTAGGTTCCAATTCACTGGCTCTGTTTGATACAACCATGCAAAAACCAATAAGAAACTGCATGTTCTACACAAAGATGGCAAGATTTTTATTTCTTGCCAAATTTTGTCTATTTAATGAAATATTCTATATAAACATACTGCAGCTAGATGCAGACTCATAGATGCCAACGTATTGATGTCTGTATGGTGGTATGTTAGTTCATTTCCTTTATTAGACAAAATGTTGCTAGAAACTGTGTTCATTCAATCTTGCTATCTTGGTGTAGAATATACAGTTTCTGAGTGGTTTCTATGTGGTTGTATCAAACAGAACCAGTGAACGCTAACCTATAACACGCTGTATTGGGATAAGGTTTGGCTTGGGCCCCATTGCATTATGGGTTCTGCTGCTAAGTGGTAGGGATCTGGACAGTATGTGAATGTTGGCCAGACATCAACAAGTACCATTATTTACAATGAATTGTGGGTCCTCACTAATGAAGAGACTAGGAGTTCGTAAAGCAGTGCACCATGGGATGCATCATTAAATGAAGGTGGTTTGGGAATAGTTGTTGAAAGTTAATTGTAGAACCTCTGATAACCTCAGATAGGCATTATTTCATGCCATTTAACAGATTAGGATTAACTTGTAGCTCACTAGTGTGGTTGGACTTCCTATGAATTGGATGGTGGGAATGGTACTATGCAGTGCATTATGGGTCAAATAGTTGGTGGGACTTCCTGATAAAAAAATGAATGGTGGTATGCAATGCATTATGGTCAGATGGTTGGTGGGACTTCCTGATTAAAAATTGAATGGTAGTATGCAATGCATTATGGGTCAAACAGTTGGTTGGACATCCTGATAAAAATTGAATGGTAATATAAAGTGCATTATGGGTCAGATATTGGGACTTCCTGATAAAAAGTGAATGATAGTATGCACTGCATTATGGGTCAAATAGTTGGTGGAACTTCCTGATAAAAAAAATTGAATGGTAGTATGCACTGCATTGTTGGTGGGAGTTCCTGATCAAATAACAAATGGTAGTATGCAATGCATTGTGGGTCAGATGGTTGGTGGGACTTGAAGGAAATGACATTACATTTACCACAATCTTTGAATTGATAGCATGTAGTAATGGCAGAAATAAGCCTTACTGGACACAAGTAGCAATGAGTCTTGTAGAGAGTTCCATGACAAGTACTTGAGAGAGCACTGCATGATGGGTAAGCCACTAATGTAGATTTCTAGGACTTGCTTATCAGCCAAGTCTAACTCTTCTTCTAAATGCTATATACATGAGTCCATCTATGAATTGCAATAAACCAATCATAAGCCCTGGTCCAGAATACAAAATAATTATTGTATATACAGGCATAAAGACATCTAATGGAATTCCTCATGATTTTGTACCTCAGGGTAAAGTTTTGTGTTGAAATCAATATGTTCAATAAAAATGTGATGGTGTATTGTTTGCATTCTAGTCTCAGTTATACAAATAATATAGTCCCTTGTTTCACCTAGTCTATGCTAGTCTATGTTTTAAACTCTTACACAGGAAGTTACTGTATTTCTAGACATTGTGTAAGATAAACCTATGGCTCAACAATTTATTGAGGATAAATAAAGTCAATAATAATAGTAATAAAGGACGTCTGGTATATACTGTAGAACAGGTCAGTACAATTCCCATCACAAAGTACAGACACTGACTACATGAAGATAAAACAAATTTAACTATACACTACATCTCCCCGTCAACACATCATATCTGCCCTTTACCAATTATAAAATGGTTTCAAAAGTTCATAGCAAAACTCAATGTTTCACTTTATATGTATATGCAGTACCCCCCTCCCCCTCCCAATTTATAGGGTACGAGCCTATCCTTCATTAATTCAGCAAAGCAATGGAAAGTAATATAATAAAATGTTCTGTATGTACATGCAAATTAGCCGATATGTAATGAGAAATCTTTGGGGCAACACTGACACTGTGTGTGTGTGTGTGTGTGTGTGTGTGTGTGTGTGTGTGTGCGTGCGTGCGTGCGTGCATGTGTGTGTGCGTGTGTGGATGTGTGTGCTGTCAGTCTCGTAGTTTGTTGAGTGTAGTTTGTTAAAGTGATTAGAAAAGTTTTTGAGGGTGCCAAAAGAACAGGTCCCCAACTGCACTTTGACAATATACAGGATGATAAGAGGAAACTTTGGACAATAATCATGTAGAAGGCATGGTATAGTTAATGTAGAATAGTTGACATTAGCACCAACAGTAAATCATAATCCCTTATGTAGTACAGTGGAAATTGTTAATTTTTTACCCACAGTGCACTCTTTTCCTATGAGTTGACTCCCTAGCACTAGGTCAGTTATTAGATAGGATTTCTATGATTTGACACCTTAGTACTAGGTCAAATATTAGACAGGGTTCGTTCTATGATTTAAGTCCCAACTACTAGGGTCATATTCTATGATTTGACTCCCTAGCACTAGGTCAAATATTAAGGTCATATGCTATGATTTGACTCCCTAGCACTACATCAAATATTCTATTTGACTACCTAGCACTCGGTCTGGTGTGATAGGGTTGTATTCTATGATTTGACTCCCTAGCTCCAAGTCAAATGTTAGGGTCATATTCTATGATTTGACTCCCTAGCACTAGGTCAAATATTAGGGTCCTATTGTATGATATGACTCCCTAGCACTTGGTAAACCGTAAAGTACTATACCAGTAAAGCAGAATCTACTTGCACAGTTTATAATTACATGAACAAGTTAACTCTTTGACCAGAGACAATGAAGAAACACCTCTAAAGTGTAGTGTAAACTTAGAAGAATTTCTCTATATCAGTGAATTTAATTGTCATTAAGTCAATTAAATTATTAACAAAGTAAACTTTGCAATAATCTTACCATTTTGAACACACAATGTTGTCTACAATGTATTTTGCCTTTAAGTTTAAATCAGACAATTTGAGGTCAGAGGTCATCTATCTACTGGTATACCTCTATAAATCAGACCAACATTAATCCCACAACAAAGCAAAAGAAGGCCTGGTCACCATTACCTTGTTTAGGGAGATCACTGTGATGCTTGTAACAATTGCATTTCTACACCCCAGCACACATAATGTTCAAAAGATTCTGTCCCATAATAGTTATCAGATGAACTGACATAATTTAAGTTCTTTGTCTTTATTTATGGTTGTCCTTTTGATTCTTAATAGGGTATTCGTGTAAATGACAATAAAAATAAAATGACAATGAAACATCTAATGGCTGTTTTTCAGCCTGGCTTTAGAGAAAGTCTTACATTTTGAAAAGACATCTACAGAAAATTGTCAAGGACTTTGGACTTAAAAACAACAAACATTAAAGTGGCATAAGCTGAGGATACTCATCTGTAACTTGGGTGAAAATACTTGCATAAAACCTTGAATAAACTAGTCTACTGTAATGATATTAATGCAAGCATGGCCTTCTGTCGTTCTTAGTTTAGGTAATGACAAGGGTTGTGTACTAAATTACATCACTGAATATGCATTACACCTAAATACAACGATTTGAGTTCTGCCAATAGCAAGTCATGGCTAAATAATATACTTCAGTGATGGGAGTTCTACAGAAAAATTTTAATATGCCTCAAAAAGTAACACCCCCCCCCCCCCAATAACAACAACAACAATTTTTTTTACAACACAAACAAAACTGTATAAACGCAGCTTGTGCCCCTTTAATAAATACAAGATACAAAATATAAAACACCATACATATCCCTTCTTTGCCCCCAATAAATCAGTTTACTTACACCACACCACACCACACAACTACAATTCTATACATGGTCAAACAAACTATACTCTGTCAATTACACTGCCAAAGTGTCAATTTTACTACAGATATACATAAAAAGGAATTTGGCCAATACAACGTGTGTCATACATTTCAGTGCACTATTGATGTATGTTTTGTGTGGCGTGTCTGAACGATGCTGCTTCTACTATAGAGGGGTCATGATGAATGACTGAAAGTAAACATTTTCATAATTTATAATACTTGGATATTATTCTCACAAATCTTTGTTCATTCAGACATGGAAAATACAAGTGACCTCAGGGGCCTTGTCACTCAGAGTTGCTAGAAGAGTAGCAACAAACCCTTATGTCACAAGTATTTTCTGACAATGAAGAAAAATATTGGGGGAATATATAATAATACTTCTCCAGGATGCATAATCTATGAAAAATCTTGAAAAATGATGGCAATTTGGAATACTCTGACTCAAATTTCAAACACCACAGAACTAGTGATGTAGACATGTTTTGTCATGACAAAGAATGACCAGGGTATATAATCCATACAATAAATTGGCTGGTCTATTTTTATAATGGTTGTTTTCTACATTCTGTTCTTATGATGCTGGGTGGGATGGATTAACTCAATAAGATATTGGCCTGCAATTGTGGCAAAAAAAAAATAAAAAAAAATCAGTCCCCGTTTGGTGTGCAAAATGGCTATGCCTTGCATTCTAATATCTATTAAAGACTTAGAATGTGGCCAATTTATTGTAATATATGATAGAAACACAGACAATTAAACTGACCAGTTTAGGACCAGTCATTCTTATTATGATACAGTTATAAATGAAAAGTGAGCAGTATTACTTTCTTTCTACATGAAAACTTGCATGTGCATACATTCACCACACATTGAAAATTGAATACAGAGGAGTATTGAAATGGTTTTATGAAATTCATTTCATATTACGAGTGTGACAACAAAATGTGTCAATTCGTGAATATCCGATACATGTACATCTAAAATTTTAAAATTCATTAAAAAAAGTTGAATTTAAGTAAAGTTAAAATGTTGTCAGCCATCTTAGATATCCCTTTTCAAGTCAAAAGATAAAAAGTGGCACAATTTACAAAAAAAAAACATTAATGCAAATATTGCAATTAAAAAAAACTTCAAAGGAGTGTGCCATTTCCATGACAACACCCTTTTCAAAATTTGACCTTTCACCTGATATTCAAGATGGCCGCATTAATTTTCAATTCCAGTTGATGAGTACAAAATTATGAAAATTGTAATTGATGAAATATAAAAATAGTTCTTTCTACCCACAATGAGTCTTAGTATTAGTATATGATATGTTTCCCTAGTTGACAAGTCAAATAGCTCTAACAAAGTTTACAGCATGATTGAAATTCATGTATTGAATAAGCAACATGAAGTTAATTAGGTTAAGCAAAATGCAGCCATTGTATCTGGCATTACCTTGTCTAGATGATAACTGTGATGGGAATTTTAAAAATACAATTAAAACCACGGTGCCTGAAACATCTAGATCAACAGAAGTCTAACATGGCTACATTGTCTTGTTTGACAAACTGATGTTGCTACATTTTCTTTGCAGGTGGTATCATTATCTTAGCAGGTTGCACTGTGAATGATTGATGACAATGTGTTAAGACAATAGTATATCATACAAAGAAAATGTAACAATATAGTAAGCTCTTTGTTGTGCTAGACAACTGTTTCAGGTGACATAGATTTTGGTGCCGACAAGTCCACAGCATAAAATAAATTACCAGTACACACAAAAAATCAAGTACTAATACATGGTGTCATGTTTGCTGCAATGTAGTTGCCTCTGTGAAAAAAGTGATACAATGTGTCATCACAACAAAGCAGATATTTCTTGAATGATATCATGTAGACTTGTTGGCACCATCATAGAATATTTCAAAATGTCCAGCACTGTAAAACAGTGGTCTAGATAAAAGCAAATGCTAGATATTACTCTTTTGATTGAGCCTTCAGTTTTCTAAGATAGACACAAACTAACACTGTTGTTGACACAACAGTGATAAGCTATTGAATGTAAGTTGGTTTAATTATAGTCTCAGTAGGGAGGTGTCCAGAGTTTTATTGACAGATTTACATGAACTTGCAGTGTACTGTTTTAGTACTGCCAATGTTAATACTATCTTGATCTTTATCACCCACTTGTGTAATCTACCACATTGAAGAACAATAGATTTAGTTTGCATCTATCTTAGTAAACCGAAGGCTCGATTACCAGAGTTGTAAGTTCTATAAAGGTTGTAATAGTAGACCTAGACCGTATTAAACAATTTGATACAAAACATAATGCAAATCTGTTGCATGTGTGAGTAACTAAGTTCATAAGGTTGAAGCTGGAAATAATTACAATAATGATGGTTGATAACAACCAAGTTAACCTGATAGTGTATCAATATACATTATTCTCATAACATGTGGTACTACATCAGATGTACATTTATGTATGTGTCCCCCCCCCATACCAGTTACTGAATACATTGTTGGTTAAACTTTACAGATCTGCTGAAGTATGGTAAAAAATGTTGTCACAATGATTAAAAATGCAAATAATGCTAAAATAATGTTGAAATATTAAAATGAAACATAAATTATGACACTGATAATTTCGTAATGATAAAATATTCAAATAAAAATGAAATGATGGTGCAATAATTCTATGTTGCCAATGATATTACCCAATATGAGACATTGTGCACATTGACTTGTCTTGTACATGTATACTTGTGTTAGACAAAGACATGATGCACATTTACAATGTTTTATGAATAAACTTGAAATCTCGTTTTCTATTCTTGGTTTCTAACAGACAAGGTTTCTCGTTCATTTGAAAATACTGCCATCAGGAAGTATGGTAAGTTATCCATAATACCATTACATATATGTAGATGATGTTTACCATGAGGTTCCATTACAAATACTGGAATCAAGCAGTATGGTAAGTCGTCTAATAATACCATAATACATGTAGATAGTATTCCTTGTTCCATTAGAAAATTGGCATCTGCCAGTATGGTAACTCATCTAATAATACCATATTCAAGTAGATGGGGTTCCTTGTTCCATTAGGAAATTGGCATCTGCCAGTATGGTAAGTCATCTAATAATACCATAATACATGTAGATGTGGTTCCTTGTTCCATTAGAAAATTGGCATCTGCCAGTATGGTAAGTCATCTAATAATACCATAATACATGTAGATGGGATTCCTTGTTCCATTAGAAAATTGGCATCTGCCAGACAGACTGACTGACTTTTGAGTGATACTAGCACTTCTAGAGACACGGCTTCATACTGGCTGTGGATGGTGCAATTCCATCAGTGCTACACTCTCATCTTTGACTGCACTGCTACGATACCGATCCACTGTCCAACAAGTCTGTATGAAAATCTAACACAATGCTACCTGTGACTTTCAGTACTGACAGCTTCCATCCCAGCCCATGGATCTTCCACCATAGAATGTTTGTAGTACAGTCTTGCAATGTCATTTTCTGTGTGAGGCTGATCTCTGCCCTTGCCCTGCTAAAAGTCAAGAATTAGACATTACAATTAGCAGTCTGGGAAATTATTGAGGAAGGTACAGACAGTTCAGCATACGTTATAGGAGATTTTATATAAGTGTAGTTGAAGCACTTGTAGCAAACTTGAACTGTGAATTCACCCATGGGGTAATTAGTGGACTTGTAGAATACAGTTACTGTCTTTAAAAGTGGTATACTAGTATTTATACGATACATATCACCTTTAATTAAATAAAATACTTCATTCCAACATTTGAAGATATTCTGATAAATGACTCTTTGTGGAAAAGGGCGATGAAAATTAGTTGCTTGGCAACTAATTGAGCCTGCTCTTTGTCACAGTGATCACTGATGGAAACTCAAACTTACCTAGAAGTCCAATGAAATAGTTCATAATTACATGTATAACAATACATTGAAATATTAACAAAATATGTACTATTCTTTGTTCATGGTGGCGCCATCATAGGCTAACTACTTCAAAACACTATACTCTTTTCATTTTAGACCTATCAAAAGCTATGCAAATACTCACTCAACTACTGGATTTGACACATGATAAAGACAGCTCTGCTGGCATTGTTTTGTGAAGCATATTGTGCAGTTCTAACTGCATGTGACGTCATGTAGAAGAAGTATCATTTGGAAATAATAAAAATAACCCTGTTTTGAGTCACTTTTACTAGGTATACATGTAGTACATCACTGTCTTAATCTATGTGTGTTATACCATGAATATAACAATAGATCTATCTCCTATGAGTTGTTATTTGACATTGTACCAGTAACTTGATGACAGTTTGATCATTTCTTATATAGGTTCGTCAAATACGTCATTCTTACCCATGGTTGTGATCTTCCTCCTCTGTGCCCACCTCTGTATGGTCTAGAATGCTGCCCTCTGTAGTTGGGAGAATGAAATCTGTTGGAATGTGATTGACCAGGACCTCCTCTCATACCCATAGAAAACTGTGGATGTGGTAGCTGTTGTCGGTGCATATGTGGTGGAAAGCCCCTGGGTGGTGGTCCAGCCCCACCTCGTTGGTGATGCTGATGAAATTGACTAGAATGAAAGACAATATTAAATTTTCCTGAATCAATAATACGATGCATTTCATTAATTTTTAGCCTAGGAACTTGGCTATCAGATTTGACAATTCTGCCCAGAAATTGAGAATATTCTGGGCCAAACAGCATTGTGAAGCCAAGTTTTTGGGCTGTGTGTGTTTGTATCTTCTGATATTTCTGAAAGAATGGAAACAATCTACCAAAGTTCACAAGATGGGATTCTGAAGAACTCTTGGCCCTTTAAGGTCATCCACCGGGACCCAAATTACAAACTTTTGTAAACCCCACAGCAGAGCATCTCCCTTACATGTAACACAATTACAGCCATGATCTGACTCTACAAAAATCCTTCTAACTTTGCTACATTTCATTGTCTTCCCGGAGTTTTTAATAAGACTGCCATTTTATCATCTAGCTACCAGTACATTTCACTTGATTTCATAACACCCCATCATGGCCATGAACTTAGCAGATTGCATTGGGTTTAGTGCATGGATCTATCATCTCACTAATAGATCCATGGTTAGTGTAAACACAGACTAAGACCACTAAAAAGACACAGAGTAGACCCTTCACCGACATAGACCCTCAGCGGTGAGTCTATGGTGGAGGGTCTATTAATGTAAATGACTTGATGAATATGTAGCTATACAAACGACGCTTGTGACATGGATCATTGTATGGTACTGTCACGTAATGTGTAGCCTTAAGTTCTACTAACAACTGCTCACACTCAGCCAAGTGCTGAATGGCATTTTCATAATTTGGATGTGAACATGGGAGACATTTACAAACTAGATATATCATTAAATCATAGACCCTAAAGAAATCGATAAGTTGACGAATCGTCAGTTTACCTGGCATTCGTTTAGTGCGAAGATCTTTACATGTGTAGCTGTTTAGAGGGATCATGACAAGTTCATCTCACCATTTTATTGCAAAACACATGTGGTCGGTCATGCCAGTACTCGTATGTAATTATTTGTAATCGTAAATCGAATCGTCTTTGATTCAGAAAAAATTTACATTGTAATATCACTTACACACAAGTACACTACAACGTACAATCAAAGCTAGCTCTGGATGTATATGCTACGATGTTCGACACGGAAGACGCCGTATCGAACTTCGCCTCGTAGTGTATACACATCCAGAGTTATATTACAACACACAAGCACTACTTACTCGTAGAACGATGTCGATGATGGGGGTCTCTGAAACCTGTCAGGGTGTTGATATTGGTTTCCATGGTACATATTTATGCAGTGGTGTTATAGAGTACCGTAGATATTCAAACCAAACGCAACGTTCGTGGTTAAAACATGTACACTACTACAAAGAACACACTCAAACAACCCGCAATCAGCTAGCAAAAGCATCAACTTCCGGTTACATATTCAAAGCATATTTCGATGACGTAGTACGCAGGTGCATTGAGGTCTTTCGTGCCATAATTTAAATATTCATGCGTTCATTCATTACCGGTGTCATCGAAAGCCCATCATTACACAAGTGATAATCCAATGACTTCAAGATAGCAGACCAGTCAAGATAGAGATCTCGGCACAGATCGTCGAAGTTCCAACGAAAAAAGGTAAAAAAACGTATACAGCCAGCGTTCGGGAAGAGACAATCCCACCAAATCACAGGTAATTGTGCACTGAATGTAATTTGTAAACACACACAGCTTGTTACAATCACATACTTTTACGTAACGTCTCAGTAATACATCCATGGGCACTAACTCCTCTGTCAAGGGTGCGTCAATCTGCAACCAACAAGTCTGACATCACGGTTTGTTGTAAAATCCTACCCGGAAGACCACTGTCAGTCACTCTAATCTCTATCACAGCGGGACCATAACCAAACATATCGAAAGTCCAAATCATAACTGCAATGAGACTATGTTTGTAAATGTTATCGTTATGAATATTCACAGTCGTGATACGAAAGAGGGAGGGACTGTGATGTATCCATGCATCAACCTGCAATACTTGGAACTGTGACTTTTTCGCAATAATTATCTTTTTTTTCAGCAGAGACGCTTTTAAACTATTCATTGTGTTCTTATGCTTGATTTTTATTGTTGTTGCTCTTTTGCTAGTCTTTCTCATTTTGTAATGTTCAGACCGCTGAGACATGTTTGTGTAGTGGTCTTTAAACAATAAATTATTATTATTATTATTATTATTATTATTATTATTATTTTACCATGTAGTCTTTATTTATTTTTATCGTACACCCTCACAATATTTGCTAGTGATACGGTTCACAAGTTTACTTTCCCGCGATCCACATTTATGCAGCCATTTTCAGCAATTTTAGCATTCGCTTTATTGCTTCCATATTTTGCAACAGCCCTTTTAATTTATTCAGTGTTAGCTGTGGTGTCACCCCTAGAAAATAATGGTACAGTCATGGGAAATATTAATGTGTTGTTATGTAAATTATTAATCTATTGTTCATCGTGTGGAATCTTCTACAATGTTGTTTGGTAATGGGAGAACTTGCGTCACTTGAGGCAATGAAATGTGACTGTCACATCTTTCAACGCCAGATACATTTCTTGATATCTGTAGGACTTTAACAATGATTGATCACAAAATTCCATTCTAGAGTTTAAGTTGATGAAACATAAATTTACAGCCCAAATGTAGAAAATTCTCATTAAAATGTACATGTGTACATTGAAAAAAATTCATATCTGTACATTTCCCATTGAAACATATACCGGTAATGGAAGTTGTCAGAATACATTTCAAATAATATTTATAACCAATCTAGACTATACATACTGTATGTACCAACATGGACAAATAAGTGTCTTTGTAGCATACATATAGCATGATTCATCATTCTGAACGTTTCAAAAGTTTTCATCTCGGAAATATAATAAGAATGTCTGCATAAGGGATGATCAAATTATGTTACACAAGCTCAATAAATGACCTTTGTTCGTTTAGGGTGTTTGATTCTGAAAATTTTCTAAGTCTTTGTTATGAGATGAAATTAGGAAACATATTTGTAAAGGGATAGTCTTCTTTGATAAGTAAGTAGCAAGCAGATCTAGAATTGTATGTATGGTACAGTTGTATGAGGATTTGCTAAATTTAGACACACTTAAAATTTAATCAGTGAGATTGCCAGACTAGGTGAAAAGATATAATTATGCTGTTGTAAAGTTCCTTTTAAAATGTATAGTCGATCAATTCATTTGGATTAATTGACATCAAAAAATTGCATAAAAGTGAAGACATAATATGATGGACTACTAATTACAATCGTCATAGTTACGTGTTTGTAAAATATTAAATTTTACTGGCTGTCGATAAGATATGATAGCTGGCAAATTTGGCCACCTACTTTTTTCCACCTTTTAACATTTTATCAGTATTAAACTTATGTGTTAATTTTACTTTGATTTGTACAGTACATGTATATACATTGTATATCTACCTGCTCTTTGCCAAAGTGGTTTTCCACACACTTGAAAAATTAGCTTCATTCATGTTGTTATATTCTGTGATTTATTTTTAGAATAAATCTTATGTTGGTGAATCAGAAAGTACTGTTACAGTCACTCAGAGTGGATACGTTAGTAGTACTTGTTTACATAGGTTGCTGCATACATGTACATTGGTATATATTCTAAGGATTAGGAACCTCAGTAAACTGTAAGGTATGTCATGTCGTTCCACCCTCACTGTCAGCTGACCAATGTGTGAGGGTGCCCCATCACAGTGAACCTTACAGAGAACCTCAGTAGACAAGGGTAATTTTTGAAAAAAATTCCCTAGATTTCTAACCTTAGTACCAGTGTAATATTTGTGGGAAACCTGTGGTGAGCTCGATGGAACTCCTGTAATTTTTACTTACTCAGGTTACTGATAGTCACCCTGGGTTTTCCCTAGGCCTTTATAGAGTAGCTGATTCCACTCTGTTATTTTTTGAGAACAGTGGAAAATAATTTTGCATAATTTACATAACAATGTATTCTTTTGACATGTAAATTTCCTATGAGTCTCTCATTAATTTCTGGGGGAGAACATTACCAGGGGCGTCCATAGCAAAAACATTGTACATGTACAATGAATATCTGTATAATAAAACTAATGATTGTCTGTCCATCTCTAATTTGTCTAAGGGAAATGGCACAATTTCTGAAATCACTGATTGGTGTGTCTAACAAGGCAGCTAACCTAGCCAGGGCAATACGATCTGAGCATGCTCTGTTTGAATTACTGGTACAAGAGAAAACTGGTGATGCCAAGAACAAGAGATTTGTACAAGACTTCAAGACTCTGGGGGATGTCCTGATACAAGAAATGGTTAAACATGATCTCTTAGCCCAGGTATCATTTGTAAAATTCACAGTTTAGTTTGATATTTTGGTTGTGGCATAGTCTGTAACTGAGGTTACTATTTCCAACATTCTGTCACATACATAAAATGAATGATACAGGATTAGATCAGGGTCACTATAGTATAAGAAAGGGGCTTGCTTAAGTATGCACAAATGCATTTTGGTAACCAAACTGGGGTATTTGAAAATTTTTTGGTATCAAAAATTTATGTCATAAATATATGTGAATACCTAGTAAGAGCTATTCAAGTTATGAGACATTGCTCAAGGTATTGAAAATAGCTGGGAGTATTTGAAAACTAATCAAAGTAGCTACCAAAAGTCACACAGTTACAGACTGTACACCTTTAACAAATGACTAAAGCTTAATTTTTAAAACAATAATTAAAATATAGTAATTTTTGTTTCAGTTTCCAGAAATGAAAGATCACATTTTTGGTGAAGAAAGTAATGAGTTCACTAACACATTAGGTGATAGCATTACAGTAGCAGTGCAGTCTACAGTTACTGATACATCACAGTTACTTAGTAGAGTATTGGATGGTAATGACATAGCTGCCGATATACTAGCCAAGGTTCTACATCAAGAAGTAGACATACCGCAAGATGAGGCACTATCACAGCTAACATTGGAAGTTGATATCAACTCACTGGCTGTGTGGATTGACCCAATAGGTGAGATTAAATAGACTAGTACCATTGCCAATATTACTACCCGGTACAGGACATTTCTGATTTCTGTAGAACAGGACAGTCTTGTTACAAATAGCCATGTGATACTGTAGAGCATTGAGACATCCATGCTACAAATAGCCATGCTATACTGTAGAACAGGACAGTATGGATTCCAGGCTACAAATAGCCATGCTATACTGTAGAACAGGACAGTATGGATTCCAGGCTACAAATAGCCATGCTATACTGTAGAACAGGACAGTATGGATTCTAGGCTACAAATAGCCATGCTATACTGTAGAACAGGA
This sequence comes from Glandiceps talaboti, assembly GCF_964340395.1. NCBI lineage: Eukaryota > Metazoa > Hemichordata > Enteropneusta > Spengelidae > Glandiceps > Glandiceps talaboti. The sequence continues at coordinate 24,247,200 of NC_135552.1, forward strand.
CAGTATGGATTCCAGGCTACAAATAGCCATGCTATACTGGAGAACAGGACAGTGTGGATTCCAGGCTACAAATAACCATGCTATACTGTAGAACAGGACAGTATGGATTCCAGGCTACAAATAGCCATGCTATACTGGAGAACAGGACAGTGTGGATTCCAGGCTACAAATAACCATGCTATACTGTAGAACAGGACAGTATGGATTCCAGGCTACAAATAGCCATGCTATACTGTAGAACAGGACAGTATGGATTCCAGGCTACAAATAGCCATGCTATACTGTAGAACAGGACAGTATGGATTCCAAGCTACAAATAGCCATGCTATACTGTAGAATAGGACAGTGTGGATTCCACTATTCAGAGCTGTATTTTTTTATAGTATCAGTTCTATGCCATAGCTGAAACAGACACACTGCTTTGTAGAATAGGACAGTATAGATTCTGTGCTACAAATAACTATGCCATGCGGTAGAGATCACATGACACACTAGTAAGTAGTCATGTCAACAACAATGTGAGTTTATTTTTCTTAACAGCACCTTGTGTATAACCTGTGTTTCAAATTCAAAGTATATCTCAAATTTCAACTGTTGTTTTCATTCCCAACACAATTTTCTCATAAAAAAGTGATGACTATCCAAATTTATCAAAAGTCATGCCATTCTATCTTCTCTATGTAAGTCATATGTTAACCATAAATTATTTTGTGGAAATTGACGTAAATCGTGTACTAGCAATTTCATCATGGAATATCTCTCAGTTTATAACATCTTTCATTAATGATATAATCATTTATAGAAAATGTATCTTCTCACAACAGAGTAGGTAAAATGGTCTCCATGGCAACATAGTAGGTTTTATAATACATGTTAATTTCTAATTGATTTACCATCACCATGGTGACATTGCTTGTACTGCATTAGATGATATAACTGTGTAAAATCCTATTAATTTGCTATCTCCATTATTAGGTCATTTGGGATTTATTTACAGAGAAATGACGTTGCCTTGGTGTTATACTCATGGGACATTATGGTTTTAATACAAAGATACATACAGTTCAACTCTAGACTAACAATAACATGTAACACAGAGAGAGATACAACACACACACAGCAAATTTTCATAACAGTTATTTCTCTAAGAATGAAAAATGTAAAAATATATAATGGCTATAAAATGTCGTCTGTACAGTAATATAATGTATTGGACTCGATACTGTGAAAAAATTAGTCTCTGTGAACTACTTAGAATTGCAATACTTTCTTGTTGTGAAAATATCTAGGTTTACTGTAAACAAGTAATCAGACTATTTCTGCACAGTGATTTTTTAATATTTGGGGAAGTGACGGAGATGTATGCACAGACTGGACCTGAGGTTGTATGAATGTAGCACCATCTAGTGGCAGTGACCACCAATCAGATGATATGTCAGGAATTACAGTACCAGAAAAATTGTATGATAATGAACCATGTTGCGTTGCTTGTATATAAGTCACTGTAATCTTAATTCATCTAAAGGAATTCAGAAATTCATTGATGAATGGTCGCCGTGCACTGAGTAGTACCCTAGTGTTGGTCACTGTCACATTTGAATATCTCATCTATTTTGTTATAGATTCTACTGCTGAGTATATCAAAGGTATATCTGATGCCAAGCCAGATGGGGGTATCTATTCAGTAGGCTTACAATGTGCAACTGTCCTTATTGGTGCTTATGATAGACAATCTGGTAAATCTGTTATTGGTGTTGTTAATCAACCATTTCAACATCTTGACCCAGCTACCTCAAAGTAAGTTACACACTTTTCTAAATCTTGTCTAACTTACAAGATGTTGGTGAAGATTATGCTGATGTTTAAATCATATATCATTATTTTTTTATTTTGATGGTTTCAGCTTTCAAAAGTTATCAAATTGTTACTTCTGTAAGTTTGTACTTAGGTTTGCAATGATGATGATACTAAAGCCTGGGTGACGATTGGTTCAATAGACTGATGATGTTAATCAGTGATTTTAGTTGGTAAAGGAATAACCACTCATACAGGACATTACTGCCTGCCTTCTAATTGCCAAGAAGGCATGTTCTCAGTCCAGAATAGCAGAATCACAGGCACTTTAATTGTTGTCAGATCTGACAAATATTTTAACGTGAGCTTAAAAGATTTATGTTACATTTTGTGAATATCTATTAAATTATACTTTTGAATAAATACTGCAGAACTCAGTAAAATATATTTTAAAACACAAACTCTGATATCATTGATATCAAATAAATGGAGTAGTTATATCTGTGTGATTTTTAAAACATCGATAGAAAAGTAACTGTTAAACTTACTGACTGTTTCTTTGTCTTCTTTTTAAGGTGGTCAGGGCGATATATCTGGGGAGTTGCATGTAATGGGGTAAGGGCCAACTCATACTCCGAGTGTCAGAGTGAAACACAGGCCAAAGCTAATAACTTTCTTGCTGTGTTAAGTCCAAGTGAGAAAGAGCATATCAAGTCAACAATATCATCAATAAATCAGAGTAAATACCAATATGGCAGTGGTGCCGGCTACAAAGCATTATGTGTTTGTGACAAACTAGCCGATGTCTACGTCTTATCAAGGGGTAGCACTTTCAAATGGGATTGCTGTGCCCCTCATGCGATTTTGAACTCTATGGGTGGTGGTATGTTAGACCTACAGAAAGCTTTGAAGGTTGCAGAGGGAGAGGATATTGGCACTGCAGAGATATTGTATGACAAGCCAGATAATAGCGTGTGGGAACCTGGCCAGCAGTGGTCCAATAGTGGTGGTGTTATTGCTTACTGGACTTTGGACTCTCTCAACACATTTCTGAAAGCTGAAACTGATCAAATACAAAAGTAAGACAACATCGGACAGCTGATTCATAACAGCTGTGTATTGAGTTCAAGTTGGATTCATTTTTGAAATTGATATCTATATTTTTATGTATTTATTATGTATGCTTGTGTTATTCCAATCTAACAGTTTGATAACAGTTTATGTATGTAATATCTACAATGAAATTCACATGACCAGCATGAAAGGAATAGACATAACTGTGATTTTCAAGATAAACTCAATTGATAAGACCTCTGTATATAAACAATTACACTCTTTGAAAAGTTCAATTCAAACAATCAATGCCAAATGTGGTATCTGATAACAGGAGGTCAATATACAAAATATATCCATATTTGGCTGAAGTCAATACACAAAATATACCCTTATTACGCTAAAGTCAATATACAAAATATAGCCATATTAGGCTAGTCAATATATAATATACCCATGTTTGGCTAAAGTCAATATACAAAATATACCCATATTAGGCTAGTCAATATATAATATACCCATGTTTGCTAAAGTCAATATACAAAATATACCCATTTTAGGCTAGTCAATATATAATATACCCATGTTTGGCTAAAGTCAATATACAAAATATACCCATATTTGGCTAAAGTCAATATACAAAACATACCCATATTTGGCTAAAGTCAATATACAAAATATACCCATATATGGCTAAAGTCAATATACAAAATATACCCTTATTAGGCTAAAGTCAATATACAAAATATACCCATATTTGGCTAAAGTCAATATACAAAATATACCCTTATATGGCTAAAGTCAATATACAAAATAAACAATAACAAAAATAACAATTTACAGATTCCAAGATTTACACATTTATAAAACCTTGCATTTTAAAGTCATTGTTCTTTTAGTGTTAATTATTATGTATCGTGTAATCCATAACATCAACAAAATTGATTCATCCAAGTAATAAAAAGAAAGATTTAAGTGAATTACATATATATGTACATGTATTTTAGTCTTTGTTGATGTGTAACTTCTACACACAGACAATGACACACACACTAAGTCTAATACACACACACACAGACAATGACACACACACACACATACACACACACAGACACACACATAGAATCTATGACAATGTAATGGAGCATGTTCCTTTAGTATTTTATCTTGTAAAAATATACATAAATATATGTGTAAATGTATAAATATATTAATATGTACTGTGTATTAAAGTATAGTTAATAAATCCTGTATAGATTATACTGTGTACTTATGGTGTGTGTTTTGTTTTTAATATTATGTAATGCTAAAGGCTAACTACTGTAAACCTAGATATTTTCATTGCTACAAAATTTTGCGATTTTAGTCTTCAGCTAGTTCTCAAAGACTAATTTTTACTAATTAATAAACTGGTACATTGTGTACAAGAAGGCATTTTAGTCACCACTTCTTATTTTTGCGTTTTTGTTTTCGAGCAAAATTAGCGAACATAAGTCTTCAGTGAACATTTCTAGATTTACAGTATTTCTGGCATGACAGGTTTCACTTTTCATATTGACAGGTTGCAGAAAATACCATATCTATCTCAAAGAAATATGTTGTCATGTGTACACTGTAGGGTCTATAGTAGCCTATGAGTATTAGTAAAGGGTGTGTGTGGTTGTGAAATACATTATATATTCATCCCCCAAAAATTAACTTATAAATTGAATAGTCTTGTGTAAAGCAAAATAGTGCAAACCCGGAATAATAAAACCTTGCCTACCATCCTCTGGGGAATATACAGAACATCGTCGTAAACCACCGCCTCTTTTACTCCACTGTCCAAAATGTGCCGTCAGTAGGTGATTTCGCAGTATCGCAGAAGAAATAACCGCTTTGGTGTGCGAGAATGACACAGAATATCATTGTATGAAAATGTATGTAAACAGTTTTATACAATCTCCTGAAAACCAGAATGCTTGAAAATAAAAAAAATGGCAATCGCACAACTGTACAGTTTATGTGCTTTGTTTTGAACCTTTTAACCAAAGGTTAAGGTTTAGTGATGTGTGTGTGTGTGTGCATGTGTGTGTCTGTCACTGTTTACTCACAAACAGATGGCTAAATTGTAACAAAATTTGGTACACATGGATGATTCTTTGGGGTATGATCTGATTAGGTTCTTAGGTAAACATCCTGTGAATATTAATGACTATTTGCATAAATAACGATTTTTGGTAATTAGGCCACATTTTAATAGTGCATGTTTTATATTTTCTTTTAATTTTGTACATAAATCTATGTTAACAGATCGCACTTGTCCTATAAAGCTTGTCAATGTAGCTTATAGTACTAATTAGTAAGGGGTAAACCATTGTCCTCACATCACATCATGCAGGATACAGGTGCATCAAACTTGCCAGGTGTGCTAAATGTAAAATTGTAAAATAGGTACAACACACATACAGAGTGTATCAACCATCCAGATGCTATAAACATACTAGGTTTCCCAAATTTACCAGGTGTATAAAACATCAGGAACATCCAAAAAGACCAGAACCCCTCCCCCCCCCCCCAAGTATGTGGAAGTGTGTCCAGGTGTACAATTATGTCAATACATACCAGGTGCAACCAAGTATTATATTGGGGGGAGGGGGGGGGGGTTGAATACATCAGAGACAGCAATACTAGTAAGTTATAATTTATTTATATCATATATACCATGGACTATAGAAACACCAACACACTAAATATGTTATAATTTCACTTCTTATCAATAAACTTGTCAAGGTGATAGTGATTTTATCACTTTCTGTACTTGAAATAAACCTTTACATTTACAAACCATCTGAAAAAAATCTACATTTTATACCTCTCATTAGCTATATACTAAAGCACAATATAGTAAAGCACAGTTGTTGCTATGGCTACTGTTGCTATGACTACTTATACTATGTACAATATTATGTCACTTTCTTGTTTTAAACACAATTGAGTCATTCAAATTAATGGAAGACATTATCTTCTCCATACTAAAATCAATGAAGTTCAGATTATCTTAATGCAGTTAAACTGACAAAATCTTGTCAAATGAGTTACAAATGAATACATTGTACAATGCTACCCAAAATACATTAAATGGCACGTCACAGAATTGTGCATCTAAAGATTTACCAAAATTATTTTTAGGATTGATGAACACCTATAGTCTGCAAGATGTGACATGTCGTGCCATCTTTGATATTATGCATGATATGACATAAACTACCAATCAACCACCACTCACGAGATGGCCATAACGAGGGTGGAAGTCACAACTCATGAGATGGCCGCAATGAGGGTGGTAGTCACAACTCATGGGATGGCCTCATTGAGAGTGGAAGTCACCACTCGCAAGATGGTCGCAATGAGAGTGGAAGTCACCACTAGCAAGATGGCCGCAATGAGAGTGAAGTCACCACTCGCAAGATGGCCGCAATGAGAATGGAAGTCACAACTCACAAGATTGTCACAATGAGAGTGGAAGTCACAACTCACAAGATTGTCACAATGCGAGTGGAAGTCACAACTCACAAGGTGGCCGCAATGAGAGTGGAAGTCACAACTCACAAGATTGTCACAATGAGAGTGGAAGTCACAACTCACAAGATGGCCGCAATGAGAGTGGAAGTCACCACTCACAAGATGGCCGCAATGAGAGTGGAAGTCACAACTCACAAGATTGTCATAATGAGAGTGGAAGTCACAACTCACAAGATTGTCACAATGAGAGTGGAAGTCACCACTCACAAGATGGCCGCAATGAGAGTGGAAGTCACAACTCACAAGATTGTCACAATGAGAGTGGAAGGCACAACTCACAAGATGGCCGCAATTAGGGCAGAATGACATGACATATCTTACCGTCTAATGTGCATCCTGTCATTCAAATATGATTTTCTTTCTGGCTAATATATCCTATTCATAATTTTAATCTTATAATAAGCAACTGTTTTCTAGAAAAGTTATACCCTCAAAATAAGATAATGAGATGATAATGAAGGCAGAACAGTGGCAGTCACTCTATCACATTTGAAGCATACTGATCAAAAACTTTTAACAATCCCAGAGTTTGAGAAAAGTATTGATAGATGATAGTTGTAGCACTTTGTGGTGGTACAAACTACACATTAACCACTGTTACTTTGTGACGGATTGTCCACTGAAAATATTAAAATTAAACATGTACAAGAATATACCATAATTATTGTTATGAGTCATTTATTTGCCGTCACCAAAAAATGCCTTCTACTGTAACATTTACCATTACAAGGGAAGGATACCGTACAATAAACAAAAAGAAAGTAACATCAAAGTTTTATCCAAATATTAGTAACATTCTAATTATGGCAAAGTAGTGAACAGGAAGAAAATGCATAGCCTTGAATGACAGCCATCCCCAATCTAAACCTGTTTTGCTCAATTTGTAGTTACTTATATACATACAAATATCCCCTGGTAGAGAGAGATATCTATACCAGTAGAGTGGATATTTTTTGTATACCTAGTAACTGCGATATGTTGATACACCAACCTTAAATTACAGCTCCTTGTTTACAAAAAAGTAGAATTCGTCCGTGTATGAGTGCGTGCATGCATGCATGTGAGCATGTGTGTGTGAAGGTGCATGCATATGTATGTGTGCATGTGTGTGACTAACCCTTTTTTACTAGGAATGTCATACTATGAAACAAATAAACAACAACACTTATCTATCGCCTACATATTTATTAAATGATTGCATTAAATCATACAATAATTTCTATTTTTTACATCACAGCTCACGATTGCAAGTATAAAGTATGTACGCATTTAAATATTTATATTTTGGAACAATGAACTACATAACCCTCCAAAGACCATGTACAATTGAAGCCAATAACGGCCATCAAAATGTCATAAGACAAGATTTCCTACTATACTGTACTATTGTGTAACTTCAGAGATTTCCAAACTGCATCATTCTGTACCCTGTCGTTCTATTACAACAGAAATCATGTAACCTGAAACAAAACAGCCTGGACTAAAATCTTACTAACATTGCTACATTTTATCATCTGGCATTATGAAAATCTTACCAATTTTGCTTATTTTATCATCTGGCACAACATAAATCTTAACCAACATTGCTACACTTTCTTTGTGCCTACAGTAGGCTACCATTATCAGTTAAAATGTACAAGGACAACATACTGACTGTAAACCTAGCGTTGGCGCATTCATTCCGATACTTTTGAGAGTCAAATGACTAAAATGTTAACAATTCTACTTCAGTTCTTGTCATGTCAGATGATAATGCGTGGAAATGTTAATTCGATTTTATTGTCAAGCTCGACAATAATATTTAGAATTAAGTCTGAGGTATATTGTCTGGTCATATGATAAAATGTAGCAATGTTGGTAACATTTTTGTCAAGAAAGACAATGTTTCGTGTTAGGTTTTGTGATTTTTGTTGTTATCACAACATGAATTCTATCTAAAACTAAAGTCACTATAAACACTTTACACAATAACTTGACTTTGAATAGTTTCTTCTACATATACAAATACAACTACTACCATGGAAACCAAGCTACAGGAAAAGTTAGTTAGAAACAACCTAAATGTTGTTACATGATGTAGATTACACAAGTGGGTGATAGAGGTGTCTTGGTTTTGTGGATAGTCTCCCTGAAAACACTGAATGAGGTTGAATGTGTGGCCACTTGAAGAAAGCTTGCTATCAGAGACATCACCCTACTGTGAGTGTAATTACATCAACATACATTGTAAGAATATATCACCATGTAGCAACAACAGTTTCAGTTTGTGTCTATCTTAGTTAGCCTGTAGCCTGATTTCCATAGTAGTATATCAACACTAGTTTTAGTTTTAAGGCTATCTTAGTTTACCTATAGCTTGCTTAGTTTACCTATAGCTTGATTTCCATAGTAGTACATCAACAATAGTTTTTGTTTGTGGCTTTCTTAGTTTGTCTATAGCTCGATTTCCATAGTAGTATATCAACAATAGTTTTAGTCTGTGTCAATCTTAGTTTGTCTATAGCTTGATTTCCATAGTAGTATATCAACAATAGTTTTAGTTTGTGGCTATCTTAGTTTGCCTATAGCTTGATTTCCATAGTAGTATATCAACAATAGTTTTAGTTTGTGTCTATCTTAGTTTGCCTATAGCTTGATTTCCATAGTAGTATATCAACAATAGTTTTAGTTTGTGTCTATCTTAGTTTGCCTATAGCCTGATTTCCATCGTAGTATATCAACAATAGTTTTAGTTTGTGTCTATCTTAGTTTACCTATAGCTTGACTTCCATAGTAGTATTCTAATAGCATTTTGTTTTTCCATTTTACTTACATTATCAATATAGATTATATTTCAATTTATATTTTCCGTCTGGACTTAAAGGTACATATTGTTTAAAAAAAATCTTTTAGCAATTTTTTAAAAACAAACTTCACCATGTGAATGACTCAAATTTTACAATATACTGATGCATTTTCTACATGCCTTGTTTTTAAAATTCTCTTCAGACAAATATTTGAGAATCAAAAGTGACATCATAAGCCCAATTATAATATATCTTACATATCTCAATAGCAGGTTTGAGATTATCAGCAGCTGAAAAGGGTAGCCAAGCCTTTTTTGAAGACATGTTTATTTTTTGTGGTAACCATAGAAACAAGTAAATTCTTGTTCTTTACCTACCTAAACTAACCTGGTATGTAGAAGTGGTCATATGAACGAGAAATAGGTATTTATTTTGGATTTTTAATTCATAAAACAAATTTATGATGTCATTTCTACTTCTTACAAAATAATGTGAAACAACAAAGACCAAATCTGTGTTTGAAACTCATCATTTTCAAAAATAAATGGTCAAAGTTTATAAAATGTTTGCTATTGTACGTCCAGGAAGTGATTTGTACCCAAATGTTTTACACATGAAGGAAAGCACAAACTTGATGATTTTTATATGGTTGTAGTGATTCTTTTGCTGATAAGATCAGTAAGTTGTCAAAAAAATCCTGTAAATTTCAATATTTGAGGCGTATAATAGTAACCCATTTCATGATAAATATAAGAACTGTCATCACCATGACAACAAATTAGACAACAAATACAGCAAGTAGTTAACAGTACTTGATTCAGCTTAGTCATTCCAACACACATCTATCAAGTTTCTTGTGCAATATCACAACTTGGATCATTTGAAAAAAAAAGTTGACAACATAAACTCAAAACAAAATTGGGAAGGAATACAGTACATCAAATAGTACACTTTACACAGTAAATCAAAAGAAATGGCAAAATCAAAAAGAAACAATTCACCATTTCTTCAGTTCAAAACTACAGTTTCCTCAAAAAAAAGTCTTCTTACATTGAAAACAGTTAACAAATTTTATGGCACAAGACTAAACAAATGACAAATTTACAATATTTTTTTCCCCAAATTTTTTTGCAAAATATGTAACAAAAAAAATTAAGGTCTCAGTCTCTGTTATATTTACAAACAGATGTGGAGACAACAGCCAACACAGGTAAAGTTGTGTACAGGCCCAGTTACTATGGTTACAATCTAAGATTATGCAGAATCATAGATGTATATATGGCCAGGTATTAAATACAAAAAACAGACAATTCCACAAAATATTGCTTTTAAATTTTTTCACCAATAAAATCAGGTTTGGATACATATTTTACAGAATAATAACTCTTTCATCGAAAATATTAAACATTTAAATATGATTTTGAAAACCTTCTATAATCAATGCCAAACTTGTTCAAAGCTGAATAAATTGCTTTCTGTCAATATATCAAGTTAGTACAAAATAATTCATGCCACTTTTTCAAGTATAAAAATAAAGTCTGCATTGATTGGCTAAATATCCCATAATACTGTGCAAAAGTATCCATCACCTGCATATATAAGCTATTTATTTCTGCTGGGGTAAGTACATTGTCTGTGATTGGATGAAATGAGTTTTACTTGTCACATGACTGGATGCCTGACAACTGGTATACTTTCTGTTTGGTGATTAGCTGACATACATGTCACATGATTGGATGACTGACACTTGATATTCTTTCTTGTGTATGATTGGCTGATATTCACATCATATGACTGGTTGGCATAAATGTCACATGACTGAATGGCTGACAGTTATTTAAAAAAATCTTTTAACTGATATACAAGAAACACCCACACTCCTCTTCTTGCATTAGCCTTCAACTGAAAAACATCTTTTCTAATTATCACTCTGCAATAGCCCTGTAGTTATTCAGTATCACCTTAAGAAATAGATGCAATGGCTGTCAATCAATCTGGCACACATTCCTACTAAGAAATAGCGAAAAAAACGTCTTAAATGTACAAAAAATATCTTAGAAAGCTTCCCATCAAAACTACTGAGTCCAATCAAAGTGGTTTATACTTGAAGGTAACTATGAGATGACTATGTTATAAACTATGTAGCTGTTCTAGTTATACTATGTGATATAGACTATAAACTCGTAACAAACACTGAGTCAACAGTTTGTTATGAACACTTCCTTATAACAGGTTTTCTTGTCTCCCAATAAGATCACTGTAACGACATAACAGTGTATTACCAATTACTATTACATCTATCATTCTCTATTTGATCTTACAAGTGTACAACACCTTTGTTGAAAGGTTTGCAGAAAATATTAGTTTTTAAAGATAATATATTTGGAGAGAGAGAGCGCCTTCTCTCTCCAATGTCTATTTCATTCCTACTTCTCAATTCTTAGACTGTGAGTCATTCTGTGTTGTGTTGCCCTTAATATTCATATATTTCCAGTGAAAGGGGTTGGCTGATGCAAAATGGCACCTTGACATGGCATATCTCACAGACTTAGTCATTTCTTTGTGTATGAATTGGTATTTTACTATTTGATAGCATGGAACTGTATAAAGTGATGGGCTGTCATTTCACCATGATATTGAATGGGTTCAGTAGTGAACAATCTGGTGGACATATGATGGACCTTTGTGCCAAGTTTGAAAGATTGTAATCACAAAAGGTTTGGCTCTAAATAAGATAGATGCATTACAGGATTGATGGACAAAGTTTTTTGGTGATAGTCAAACATAGGAAATATTCTACCATGTTCTAACATCCCATTTGATCGTTCAAATCCACACAGAAGAAAAGTGATTGGAGAAGAATTTGACTTGAACTATTATGTTACAGGTTTTAAGATTAATTTCTTTAAAAAAAACATATATCATCTATAAATTCTGATAATACATTTATCTTAACATAAAGAGCTAGCCATATGTAACATCTCAGTTTAACACCAATTTGTCAATTTGCAATCAAATTATAAGTGTACTTCTTAATATATAATGCCTAATATGATTGGTTTTTGCTATGAGGTATTGAAAGCCTCAATTTAACAGGTTGACACTAAATTATGTAAATTGTACATGCATTATCTACTTTAATTTACAAGATCATTGTATCTACAAGTATATGGTTATCATTATGTGATGGAATCATGCTGAAAAAAAACAAGTAAAAGGGGAGAAATCACTCCTATATACATATCATATTACTACATCTACTGGAGATATCTGAGAGAACAAAATAGGGTATAATGATCATCATAGCAGAATCTGTCTGCTGTCATTTTGCCAAGGGGCACTACTGTAGTAATAACCTCTGTATATTTGCAATTTTATAATCAAAAATATTTCTCCAAAATTCTGGGTTTGCTATGTACATAAAACAAATTTTAACACTCTTTTCCGATATAAGTGTTTGCGATGTTTAACCACTATATTAGGACTACACTGAATCTCAACATGCATAGTATGTACATCAACAAATCTGTACAGTTCCAGCTGAGCTCGCTTTAGCTCTGAGTTGTTACTTTTACCAGTTTTTTTTGGTTTACAGTGCTTCCAATCGAAGTATGAATGATGAAGCACTGCAAAATATTAATACATTACTGAATTTGTCCTGGTGCATTGACATTAGATATAGCTATAGTAGTTACAACATTCATTATTCAGCAGCAAAGTTGAATAACAGTTTACTTTGATAATGCCGCCAAACAGATGCACAATATTCATTTTTGCATCTGTTGGTAGATATCATCACCACTAGATGTACAGAGTGATGCATGAGACAAATATCCTCGGTAACTGTATGAGGTCACTGGTGCCAAATTTGAAATTTGTTACGATTGAAGTTACCAGTACTGACACGCAAAAATGCAGCACATCTTTGATCTGACCCTACTAAATACTGTACAAAGACACAGACCCATTTTGGTAATGTATCAATATGTCGCAGTAGTTTGTTGTTCATACTTTGACTGGAAGCACTGTAATACAGTTAAATTATCAAAATTTTAATCCAAGTCAGGATACACACAACAAGAATTTGTGACACTGTTATGATTCCTGTTAATAATCAAATTGTCAATATTTTAGGGTCAAAGTTCATAATCACACTAATGTACAGTACAGGGCTAATTTAGTATTCATATATGTAAATTAGATCATGGATATTCATATATGTAAATTACATCATGGCTATCCATCAGGTTTTCAAATTTTATGACAATAACTTATTATCAATGGAGAATACTCATTGGTGTCTTGTTAAACATGACAAATTTATCGGCAAAAAATCTTTTCAATCCAAATTCTATTATCACTGATGTTGGATTAAAGTTCGTCTAATATAGAGAATGAGGCTAATTAAGTATTCATTTATGCAAATTACAAAAAAGAATATTCATCAGGTTTTCAATTTATTGGTTTCCAAGTTTTATTGGTGTTGTATTATTAGTACTTTATGAAAAATTTATCACTAAAACATCTTTTCAATCCAAACTGTATAATCGTTTTCTTCAGATTAAAGTTTGTCTGCATGGTGCACAGTGCAAGGCGTATTAGAAATCATTTATGCAAATTACATTAGTGATATTCATCTGGTATTCCAATTTTATGCTAATGATTTATCACGGGAGACATTTTATTGGTTTTACAATGTAAGTATTTTAAGAAAAATTTATTAGCAAAACATCTTTTTTTTAATCCAAATTTTATCATCACTGTTGTAGAATTACAGTTCGTCTGTATGGTGCACAGTGCAAGACTTATTAGTATTTTTATTTATCAAAATGGTATTCTTATGGTATTCAAATTTATGATAATGACTTAGTGTCAATGGAGGATAAGTCATGAGTGTCATGTTAAATAGTATATAATAAATGGTACCAGTAAAACAACTTTTCACTCCGATGCCAACAGTTATCAACATGTTAGTTACGTGAAGTTTATCATTATAATAACCTGCCATCGACTGACAGACTGCTTTCTTAATTTTAATTTTTTTCCACAGAACTGAAAACAGTGCCCCTGATTTGCAAAGAAACTAGATGTATCAGTATATGTATGTACAATGTCTCGAAGGTTGAGTTTGTCACAACAATATTGTGGAATAGGGAACTTGCAAATCCGCCATGTTGAATGTTGCATCATGGGAAATGTGATTATAAATACTAATCAAATAGTATGGTAAACAATATGTTGTTTTTAACCACAAATAATCAATTCATAGTCACCCTGATCATTGTGGGAGGTTTATATTATCGGTAGCTCCAGGTTAGGTATTATGATAACCACAGATAATCCCATAGTCTTTTGCTTCTCAGCATGCTCAGTCTGGATTGCAAGTTCCCTATTAAGTCTCACTTATCCAGAGTTGATACAGTAAATCCACTTTCTTGTTTTACAGCAACAGTAATAGATCCATTTCCAACCTAGGAAACTAATTTCAAGATCCAACAAATTACTTGCAGACAAGATGCAGTATTGTAGTTGTAAGGGTGTAATGTACCCTGGGTTGAGTTCATTTACAATTGTTACATCATCTTGGTGTAACACTGCCGCAGTTTGACTGGTAAACCACCTGGGTTGAGTTCATAAAATTCTACTAATTGCACTAAGTCCATAAATTTTGTAACGCCATCATCTAGGGAGACGTAGACACAACCACTTTGATCTTCTACCTGTAGAAATTATGAAAATAACATTTAGATGTTATTCCTCAATATTTTTTTTTTGTTCAGCCAAGGAAAATACGAGGGACCTAAGGTCATGAGTAATTTCTAGTTGAATGAAGAAAAATATTGGAGAATAACATAATTATACCAGCACCAGTAATATCAAAGAAAAAACGGGGAAAGTAATGGTAATTTTGAACGTTTTGACTCGTATTTCAAACACAGCAGAACCAGTGACATAGACACACATTGTCGTGATATAGACACGTGTTGTCATGACATAGAACGACCAGAGTATATAATCCATATTTTTTGTTTTTAATGGTTTGTGCATGATATGAGACAATTATTAATGATAATATCAATAATGTCAATGATAGTCAATTCATACAATGCCACTGTCACTTTGATAAATGGCAATAATTTTGATTTATGTTCAAATTGAGATACATTATCTGAGATTTTCATTGAAAACTTGGCATTACCACCATCTGCCATTAATATGCAACCCTTGAGGGTGTCCTTCTTTCATTTTTGTTTGGTATATCAGTGTGTGATTCTGTCTCTGGACTTTAGTGAGATTTCGTTGAGCTCGAACCCCTGAGGGCAAGCTTCTTTTTTCGTTTGGAATGAAATTTGACAGGGGTTATTTTTTCACCTGAGAACGGCTAAGCATAATCCGAGCTGTTGTGCTGTAGTGAGTGTTTTACTAATGTTTGCAATAGGTTTGGTTTATGTCTAGTCTATAGTTAGCTTTCCATAGTAGTTTTAATGTATATCTATCTTTGCTTGTCTAACGTTAACTTTCTATAGTAATGTCTATATACTTACTGGAATTATTTGATAGTGTCTGATTTTATTACCAAAACACAGTGACAGTACATAGTAGCCAGAAAGACGATGACTTTCTCTCAGTAAATAGAGTCCATCTACAGTTCCATGCTGTGTTAGTAGTTGTTCAGCCTCATCTCTACACATCCCACTATGAAACCAGGGCTGTGTAAGATGTACGCCTGAAACACACAAATTATTTGGAATGACATTTTTTTCAAATCATCAAATTCTAAGGCATAAAACAGAAAAACATGAACTGATATAAAAATAGACCTGGAAATAACTGGTCTTTTATCATGATGTCACTTTACGCCTACTGTGCAATCAGCCATATTAAACTGAATCTTTTCATAAACAAAGCTCATTAAAACAAAAGCATTGGCATGAGGGCGCTCTTTGTTTTAATCCATTATTCTCCATATGATTACACACAAGATGTAACTGATATGGGAAATGAATACCAGTATGTAAAGTCTTATTTTGGTTACAAGTGACTATATCCTTGTCATCTCATCTCATCCATGCCAACCCTTATTTATTGATACAACAAGTACTTTACTAATCTGACCACAATTTTTCATTTTTGAACAAAATAACCAAATTTATCAGAACCATAATTTTTTCTTCAAAAACTAGTTTTGCATGAACTAAACTAAACCTAAATTATCAGAATCTGAACTAGTACTCACTGATTTCAAGTCCTTACTGTCTGGGGAGGAGTGAAATGTATTTGTGTGTGAATGTATCTAAATCTAATATTGTTGTCATCAAAGCAAAGTGTGTTCTCCAATCTAAACTATTACTCACCGACCTCAATTCCTTTCATTCTGGGTAGCAATGGACTGCCTGTACTAAGAGGACTTGTTAAAAGTGGACTGCTACTCATATGTGGGCTTCCCATGGGACGGTGACCACCTCTGTGTTTCTGTGAAATGTACATGAATTGCAAGCTGATAAGACACAAGAACAATTTTGAATGTTTATGATATGTCTGAGATAAAGTTTCTGTTCACATGCTAATATTTCACATTATCACATCAAATTTGAGATGTTAGGTCATCGAGAGATGACCATCAAGTGATGATTTTAATATTTTAATTAACACGTAAGTGAGCTTCTTCTTCTGGTGTTTGTTTCTTCTTGTGTAAAATCTGAGAGTAATTAATATTCATTTATGCAAATGATATTCAGCTACATGATGTACATGCAAATTTAACATACAATCTCATTATGCAGATGACTTTGACCCTGTAACACGCTAACAGAGCTCCAAGAATGTCTATGAAACTGGCATTTTAGAGAGTATTACAGATTTTTTATCTCCTAATATTGGACTATGGTATTATGACCATTCAGGAAAGAAGTCTGTCACTGTATTTTTGAAAATAGTTGCCTTTTGGGGACTGTTTTTGTGAAAATGTCAAGACACTGACCCGGAATTGAAAATTAGCTCTCTAACAATCAATATCTTCCCTTACCCTCCATTCATGTCCCTCGGCTATTGCTACTGCCATAGCTTCTGTAGGATTCTCCACAACTCTACCTTGGTGCTGGGTGAAATCCATGGCAACACGATCACGATCACTGGCCCTCATCTAGAGGAACAAAACACAATATCTAGAAGTATTATGAAATTGTCACTTAGCAGTTTCCAAGGATCTACAAGTTCTCTGTTTTCTTGTTGACAATCAGTGATTTGAGCAATTTCAACAACTGCATCATTCCCTGGTTGTCTTTTAATGAACTTACAAGCTGGTATGTTTCATCTTAGCATAAAAATATCCTTTTCGGCAGTTTCACTTTCAAATCCAATTTTAAATTATCAAATGTTCAAATCATTATTGTACAAGAATTGATCATAAAAATTCAATATTTTCAAATTATTAAATTGTCTGTAAAATCTTCAACACATCAAGAACATTATGTGGTGAAATAATGGTGAAAACCACTCTAAGATACATCACAATGGTTGAGTGCACACTGCATAGCGCCCTCAACCTAAGTAGGATGCCATGATAGCAGGTGTCTTTCTCACAGACACACACCAACTGATACAACACGCCACACATTACATGATGGGGAAATATGATACTGTAACATACTTTGTGAGTGTGTTCAACAAACAGTACCCTGATCCAAAGCAGTAGGCAAGGATTTGAGTGTAAGCTTTAGGTGTAGAATTCAGATAGCAGGTGTCTTTCTCACAACCACAAACCAAAATGCCAGCCATATCACATTATCAGTATGGTGATGGCAAAATATGACACCATGAAGAAGGGAGAACCACTTCAAGACGCATCCTCATGACTCATGTCTATACGATGCTTGGCAGGATGTGGTGATATAAATATGCAATAACAGGTGTCTTCCTCACAGCTACAAACTTAAACACATTCTACTACCGGTACATTTTGTGATGGGAAAATAGTGTTAGTGAAAGCCACTTTAAGGATGGTAAGACACATAATATTCTTTACTCTGTTTGATAGACAGCGCCCTCAACCGACATAGGATACTGTGATTATGTTAGTATGTGATGCCCGGTGTCTTTCTTACGGCCAGCATTTTAAGATTGCAAAATATGATATCATGAAGTAGTAAGAGCCACTTCAAGCTACATCATTTCCAAGACGGTGTTGTATAGAAGACACCTTCAACTAATGCAGGAAAGCAGTGATTAATTAGCATACGATGGCAGATGTCGTTTTTCACAGCCAGAAACCAATTGTAACATGCAACATGAGAACACATTCACTCTTACCATTGATTTCCAGTTAAATGAGTAAGTGAATCGCCTTGAACACCACTGACATATCAATGACATATCATATAACCAGAAGATACATTACAAGGGTTAGTGGGGGGGGGGGGGGGGGGGGGGGTAATATCATATCTAGAAAATATCTTGACTTTGAAAACTGTATGACCCCATAAGTAAGTCAAATCTGAAAACCAACACAGATGTGTCTTATATCAAACAGCAGAATTATAGTATATTTTCCCTAAAGCTTCCAATCATTGAAGTTTGTTCTTGATCTTCAATATTCAATAACTATTTGACCTAAGTAATCTATGTGTTTATGATACGTACCAGTACTGGACTTGAGGTTGCATGGAGATCTTGTAATTTAGCTTGTCTACGTAGAGTTGTTTGATAGTTTTTACGGAGTAACTGAGACCCATACTTGGCAAGTCTTATACCAGTTACCCAACACTGCCTGGACTCTTCACTGTCTGCACACAGGCACTTTACATCTCTTGTCTCTGATGAAGTTACAGGCTAGTAAACAGATGGAATAAAAAAGAGATATAAACAAATCACCTTTAAAGGCATGACTGCCTGTGCCTGGCACCCTATTTTGCATATGACTGACTGTATGTTTTGGAGGTGGAGAACTTGTGATGACTCACTGGCAAGTATAATCACCAAAATATAAACATTCCCTATCTGGGTTGTTCACATGCAAATGCCGCATATTTGAATAATCCTAAGTGACACACAATCTAAACAGCTGTTTGCAGGGGAATTTGTCTCATTTTAAAAGGTTTTTACATTCTAAGAAACAAACAAATTGATTTTCAACTAATTTCGTGTATCAAGTTACCATCCTACGACATTCACAAACAATTTGTACAATTTGATTCACGACCTGTGTATTTCTCGGAGTACAGAAAAAATGCTGAAAACAAGACCCAGAAGCTATGAATTTCCCTGCATTTGCATAGATTAGCCATAATCCTCTTTATATAGGGCAATTCTGTGTTTAAAAGGCTCATGCCTGATTAGGATTAATTTCAATTAAAATATATACAAAAATTCAGTCCAGTGATCCTATCCATACAAATCCATATGGCACCACTGATACTATTGATATGTGAGAACCTGGGATTCGATCATGGGCCTTTAGGCACCACAATCTTCCATATTAACTAAACAATTTGGAAACTTAAAATAATGTGGTTTTCTTGGGTATCTATTTCAGGCAAGGGATATCAATGTAAATATCTTTAAAAATAAATCATTGAAAACATGATAGCAAATACAGGTACTACACAGTTAGACAGCACCCTCTCTCACATTTTGTTGAAAATGAGAAAGGGTATGAACCTGTCCTGTATTAAATCAATGAAGCATACTTTGTACATTGAAAACTGCTTATACTCTTTTTTTTACTTTACAACAAGCCATAACCTTTCATTCACAAAGTCCGTTTATTATGATTCCCATTATGTTTACTGTATGTCAACCTGCAACCTATATTGCCATAAAAAAATTCATATGGTCAAAATTATCAAATTTTTGACACTTCAAGACTTTGTTTTAGATTGTTGTCATAGCAATCATACATATTGTAGACTTGATGTCCAAATTGTGGCTTTAAAACTCATCACATTTACTTCATTTTGTGAAATTTTTTCACATATACTAGTATTCCGTTCACATTTGCCAGGTAGTGAGGAGAATTATAATGATGGAGGTCATTGCACTCACAGTATAAATCAGTATAAAAGGTCAAAATGTTAAACTTATATCTTAATTATCACCATGGAAATACATGTATATGAAAAATATTTACATTTGCTGATGGTATAATATTATGTTCTGACATAGTATGTTCTATATCTGAACAGACAGTAAGCCATCTAGTCCTTAGAACTGTGTTACATTGTACATCTCTTTTGGTAAGACTGTCATTGCAATGCTGTAAAATTCACCTCAGTCACAGGTATGTCAAAATTTGGGGTAGGCTATCTAGTCCAAAATATTTCTGAAATGTGTTGATATAGTCAGCACTGTGCAGCACCTGAGTGTTCTAGGGTTCAGCAGGAGTACACATAGAAAATTTGAACAACATCTTTCTTGCATACAGACCTAGTTAATTCAATCATTGGGCACAAAGTTCAACTCCATACTGCAGTAAAGAAGCAAAAAAAAGTGCTAACTGCTTGGCAAACCACGAGCTGGGATTTCAGTATAAAGCGTTCACTAATTACTGAATCAAGAATAAAGTATGTGATTGAAGAATAAAATATGTATATATGAAATAAATTTAGATGACAAGAACGAAATAGTACATGTAGGTGGTAGTTGACATGACTATAATTGCAACAACCACACAAACCATTTAGACCTCTCTAGATGACAGGCAATGAATGGAAGTGTTTATCATTTACCCCCTCTTACAATTTGTGCCAAGGTTAACTGAAATACCATGTTGTCACTATTTCCTCCTTCCGTCTGAGATAATCATGTTTTTTTTTCCACCAGAAATGTTGTTTTCTGCTTGATGATGTTATTGCATAGCAATAACACTTACATTGGTATAGCCTTGAACTAAAGAGTGTAATGACCAATATGCAAAGTTTGAAATTCAAAACAACATATCAACTAATTGACTCTTTGGCAAAACTAAAACTGCTTGACGATGGTATGTTTATTTTCCACTTTGATGGTATTTTCAAAGGAAAGGAAACATGCTGATTGTAAAATGGGGTGGGAAATAATGACAATGGCACTGCAGCACAACAGAATGTACAAAATTGATTACATCTATTTGCTTTTAAAGTTTAGAAGAAAAATCCAGTGTCTTACTTCTGCCTTCAGTACACTTGTATTGAATACTGCTATCAACTTAAAGGAAAGTCCAGTCAGACTTATTTCTATCTTTAGTACACTTGTAATGATTACTGCTATCAACTTTAAAGGAAAAGTCTAATCAAACTTATTTCTGTCTTTAGTACACTTATATTGATTACTGCTATAAACTCAAAGGACAAGTCCTGAAGTAATTATGAACTTATGGCAGGCATCCAGCTGGGTGGTATTTCATTATTTTGACTTCTAATATGTAAAGATAAATGAATGAATAGTAGACAAAACAATTATTTTGATGATTATCTGATACATATTGTTGTACTTTGATTATAAGTTCTATTTCAAAACCAGCAACTCCATGCATGGTTGTACATTGTAATTATGTTCCTTACTATGAAGTCATGGTCACACATGTTTCCACTCTACCAGGGTATTCAGAGATTATTTCATTTCATTCCCACTAAACATTTTAATGTAAAGTGCCTCGTTATTAACATAAAACATAATTAACTTTCCAGAACTAGAATTGTAGTAACTGAGCTTTCAGCTTACCAAGATAGATGTAAACTAAATCTATCTCTGCTGAGGCAATGTGGTAGATTACACAAATGGGCAACATTGACGCTTTTGTTGTGTGGATAATATCACCCTAGCTATAATCACTGAGCTGGGATCCATTTGTCATGATGACAGACGAGATTGAACTCACAGTGATAATAGTGTGTTCACCTCTGACTGTCTTATAATAAACAGTGTGAACTGTTAGGGACCTCTGGGAGTCATCATCACTGTGGTAAACAAACCTATGGGTTGTTTCAAATAAACAATCTTCAATTGAAGACACTTATAGCATTAACTAAATGTCCTATTTTGGAGCAAGGTTGGGTCACAGTTAACTTACAACCTTAGCTGTCCTAACCTGGTAACACAGTGACCTGGGATTCTGTACAAAAACAAAACTCTCAACAGTTAGAAATAAACAAGTGCAACTGAGGAGACCAGTCTAAACTACGTAAAGTACAACTTAGGGGTAAGGTTGGGTCAAAGTGAAAGCACCTCAGTTGTCCTCAACCTATCGATGCAGTGCCTTTGGATTCTTTAGCAAAACAACACACGTTTAGTTGCTAGAAATAGACACTGTTCATTTGAACAAAAGCCTGAACTAAGCAATATACAACTGGGGTACTTTTTGGCAAGATTGGGTCAGTAATTAATTGATGACCTTACCTATCCTACATAGTTGATTAGTGACTGACCTGGGATTTGGTGGTTAAACAAAATATCAATTTGTTGGAAATAATTAATATTCCATCAAAGACATAATGTCTAAACCCAGCTTTATGGCCAAAGTAACTGACTTTAAATGGCAGCATCGTACTAGACACTTGTACCTCACTTTGAACTGTAAGATTCAGTGTGTGGGTGCTCCACCTTGCTGTCGTCTCAACTACTAGACACTTATACCACACTTTGAACTGTAAGATTCAGTGTGTGGGTGCTCCACCTTGCTGTCATCTCAACTACTAGACACTTGTACCTCACTTTGAACTGTAAGATTCAGTGTGTGGGTGCTCCACCTTGCTGTCATCTCAACTACTAGACACTTATACCACACTTTAAGCTGAAACATTCAGTGTGTGTGTGTGTGTGTGTGTGTGTGTGTGTGTGTGTGTGTGTGTGTGTGTGTGTGTGTGTGTGTGTGTGTGTGTGTGTGTGTGTGTGTGTGTGCATGTGCTCCACATTGCTGTCGTCTGAAGTACTGGACACTTGTACCACACTTTAAAATGAAAATTCAGTGTGTGTGCATGTGCTTCACCTTGCTGTCCTCTGAAGTAATAGACACTCATACCACATTTAAGATTGAAAGGTGGTGTGTGGCTGCTCCACATTGCTGTCGTTTGTAAGTACTAGACACTCATCCCACATTTAAGATTGAAAGATGGTGTGTGGGTGTTCAACATTGCTGTCACTTGTAAGTACTAGACACTCATACCACATTTAAGATTGAAAGATGATGTGTGGATGCTCCATGTTGCTGTCACTTGTAAGTACTAGACACTCATACCACATTTAAGATTGATAGATGGTGTGTGGGTGCTCCACATTGCTGTGGCTTATAGCAAGTAACAACAATATGGTGTACCAAATCTTTCAGTTTAACTGAACTAAAGTAGCTCTTTATCATACAGGGCAAGGTTTTTGGAAATTACTACATTCAGCAGATGCATCAGTGAGAACATGTGTATAGAAACTGACAGCTCTCTCTTAACATGATCTATTACACGTTGACTACATGTAGTTTCATCTGGGGAAACAATACATCATACACACATGTGTATTTTCCCATGTGGGAACATTTTGTTTAAGTTAATTAAGAATAAATACAGTATGCACACTGTACAATTACACTACTCTTGATATTACTAGCATTCCAGTGGGCACAGTGAACAAATGTTGACTGACTGCACCCACTGGAATGCTAAAATATCAGATTAGAGTAAACACACAGACAGGGATTTCACAGAAGACTGTATTAAACAGTTCTAGGATGTACATATAAATATTTATAGAGGGCAGTCACTATAGGATATCATACATTTTGTATATGAACTATCTGCAAAGCACATTAATCAAAGACAGGCTAATTTTAGCACTAGAAGTACAATATACTGGTGCAATAGTCCAAAATTGGTTTCATTCCAAAACCTTCACTTTCTGTATTAACCACTGCATTCCATAATGATTTTTTTACTATAATTGTTTATGCTAGCTGCAACTTGAGTTTTATTTTTTTGATTAGCCAATCAACATTATATTCACTAAAACTATTAAAATACCAATGATTAGCTATTATATTATACCAGTATATTGATGGCACAAATCGTGAGATCTGATTGGTCTAGACATCGAACTAGCGCGTCTAAAATGAGCGATAATGCACAGTTGGCATGTGTCCAAATTTTGATGTTCACTGTTCGTCTAGAACGTTGTAGTCCGTGCAGGGATGGGGGCGCAAATGAAAGCAGAAAATGTTGCGTCTTATCTTGTTTCCGATATTTTCAATATACTGGTATAATATAATAACGATAAACTACCCCTGGGGATGGTATACCACTCGGTTTTGACCAGTGAACTCAATATATGCACTCGCTATCGCTCTTGCATATATTTCGTTCACTGGTCAAAACCTCTTGGTATACCATCCCCAGGGGTGGTTTATTGCTTAAATATTGTATGTGTGCCTGTGCCTCTGTGTGTGTGTGTGTGTGTGTGTGTGTGTGTGTGTGTGTGTGTGTGTATGTGTGTGTGTGTGTGTTTTTGCACACCGATGTGTACAAGGGGGAGGGCTTGCATATGTGTGGTTATATATAAACATCAGTCAATAAGTTGACTTATTATCGAGTTCATGTAGTTTCTGTATTTACAGCATAGTTCTAAAACCTACATTACAGTTTTGTACACTGGTCAAATCCCACATAATGGGAAATACCCATAACAATATATGTAAAAGTTCTTACCTTCAAACAGAAAACACTATCTGATGGTGCCCCAAAGTGTTTCTTTCCATTGATTGCATGATACACGTTGACGCCAGTAAATGGGGAAAAACATTGTAGGTGTCTAGCTTCCTGAAACAGGAATGAAAAGAAAAACCACAAGAGACTATAAGCCTGGCAGTCACAGCTTCATTCATTCATGGATTCATGAGTTGTGTAATTGATTTAACAGCCTTCAGTCATTGGCAGAGTAAAGGTATATAGAAGATCTACACTTTACTGACCTGTTATGAGGTATAAATTGTTACTGTAAAGCTAGTAGGTATAAAACTAGTACTGTTATTCACATTCAGGAAAAAAACCCATCAATTTCTGTCGAACTCATTTACATAGTGCCATAATATAGATTATTTGAAATCTTATTGCCCAAAGAAGTAATTCTTATAGAGTACGAGGTCATATAAATACCTGCCAATTACAAGTGAAAAAGGGCCAGTAACAAAAGTCAACTGTAGTCATTTTAATGGCCTGTCTCCTAAACTGTTTAGCCTTTTTATTTCTCGTTGTTGGGAGTATTTTACTCTGGTAACAAGAGCTTATCATCTGATTAAATCTTCTAAAAATCATGGGAGTAGAAGGACAAGAGTGTATGTAGCAAACAAAAATAAACAACGGTCACATTATATTAGCTTGAACCTTACTTGACTGTTTTGTGTCATTTCAAATTGATTTCTTATGATAAGTACTGTTTTTTTCTAGTAAACTGAGTAAATATAGACATGGGGACCGGTAAGTTTCCTAGATATTATACCATGATTTTGACCAGAAACCAAGCTGTAACTTAGGATATAACCGTTACTGTATACACTGCCATGCCCACTGAAGGCACTTGTGTCATGCAAATGTATTTACTACCAATATTTTTTCAGTCTATTTCTACATACATACATACATACATACATACATACATACATACATACATACATACATATATACATATATACATACATACATACATACATACATACATACATACATACATACATACATACATACACACACAGACACAGACAAAACTTGATGCCAATAGCACGCTGAATCTCAGTTCAGTTGTGCTATAAAAAATATTTGAGTTGTAGCTGGTGGTAACTCATGTAAAGGTTTTACTTATACTTAATTTCCCCCAAGGATATAAAACATGGAATCAAATTTTAACATATATATAACTTCTACATGAAATCAGTATGCAATGTGTATCACCTCATTACAATAACGAATAGCATAGTAAATTGACTGTGACATTCTCTCCTGTTTTAATTCTATCACTACTCTACGACCAGCCAAACTATAAATGACAATCTATACAATCTATTTTATGTACAAAGGGCTAACTACATTGATAAAAACTTTGAGTTGTAATTAATAGACATTCTTGAAATTATTAACAAACGTCAACAGACCCTTTTCTACATATTACATATATTTGTGTAGCAGATGGTCAGAGGAGGCCAATTACAATAGTCCCCCTCCCCCCTCCCCCTCCCCCCCCCACACACAAACACACACCTGAAGGGTGGCTAAAGAAAAACAGAATACCTTTCATTGCTTTTTTAAAGTATAAGTACCGGTATCTATTCATGTAATTGCTCATTTTTTATGCAAAGCCTGAGCCGAGATGAATTTGAAGTTTAAAAAAAAATCTTGTCCTCTCAAAAGGCATTTTGACACAAAATGTCTGACAAACAGACAAAAGGTCAGAGGGCAAAGTGTTACTTAAACTACAAATTGATATGATAATGACAGACTAACCTATAGTTCAACTCATGACCACTCACTGTGAAGAATGACTGAAATTTGATATACCGGTATGTCTATTTCAGTATGATTACACAAAATGAATAGGGTTATTAGATGTTACATAGTAAGGAAGATGTCCGTACAGTCATCATTGTAATTTGAAATAGATATACTTTCAGTAGCAAAAAAGTTGAAATAAAGTGACTTCCTATGAAGAGTTATGTAGCATGATATCCTGGATTATGTTATCATTGTCAACACAATACTAGATAACATGTACCAGTAGATACTATTACTATGTGTAAGCTTATAGTTGTACTCATTTGAACTGAAACTATAGGATTTATTTTCAAGATGTCCAACATCACAACAATCCATGTCTATGTCATCAGTTCTGACTATATTTCTTGATTGTCAAAGACACTTGTTTATACACTTTTCTCAGCTATGCAAAGTAGCCTTGTTCATTCTTGAGACTATCACATACATGCATGCATTCTGTCTCATCATGAACATTGTCAGTGTTATAAGGTGAATGACATTAACATCGTACAGGACATGAATCACTTTGCAGGAAGCGAAATTGGATCTGATGATGTTACAGAATTGAAATTTAGAATCAATCAACACTCTAACTAGATGATTACAAATGGCACAGACTGTCTGATGTAATGTTATGTAGGCAATATGCTACACATACTGGTCATAGTCTAGTGCTATCCATGGCATTGACTCTCAAGATTTCTGTTATGATTCAATACTGCACAGGTAACATCTAGACTCATAACTCTAGCAAGAAAGATATATCAATATTTAGTTATAATGCTCCAGCTTGTAATTTGCATGGTCTGTAATTTTATCTTTCTGATTTATACATTTGTTTCATATCATAATTATCATCCTGGACCACTAAAATGTATTCTTAAAGGCGAGAGCATAGATTTCAGCTGATGCACTGAAAAGTATGGAGTGTCTTGGATGGTGCTGTAATGTGGCCTGTTGTTTTATGACAATACTAAAACAGGTCAACCAGGTCAACAGGCCACTAGGCAGTCTAGCAATTAGCAAAAGGACAGTTTGACTAAACGTATCAACCACAACAGGTAAAACATCACTAGTAAGTAATTAGAACCCTTGGTTTTGGTACAAGAACTTATTATTTATATGACATCATTTTTTGGTTGCCATAAAACCCCACAATCTTCAGTTACCTCTTTGTGCTGCTGGAAATAAAAATAACCACCACCTCTATCATACTATGTTGATGCCACTTTACTCCTGGGTAAGTTTTAGTGTGTGTTGTGTCAGTAGATTTTGTATGTTGACTTTAGCAGAACACTGGACCTCACTTCACAGAGGCTGTCACTTAAACTATACATGTGTGTTTACTTTTTGTGTAGTATATACGGGTTATAGTTTGAAATTACCATTCCTGTTCTTGTTGTACAGTTATCAGATACACAAAACTACTACGCTGTTTGTTTTAACAACTTTAGGAATAAAGTTGGTCAGTTGGACCCCAGTTAATGATCAATTTGTCACGTCTTTTAACTATTTACACCTAGAATTAAAATATTCTTATATAGATATGCATTTTAAGTAACTGTCACATTTAATTCCAATCGTTATTTCCTGTAGACAATTGTGTAGACATAAACAGCTGCATGCATGCATGCATGCATGCATGCATGCATGCATGTATGTATGTATGTATGTATGTATGTATGTATGTATGTATGTATGTATGTATGTATGTATGTATGTCTGTCTGTCTGTCTGTCTGTCTGTCTGTCTGTATCTATGTATGTATGTATGTATGTATGCATGCATGCATGCATGCATGCATGTACGTACGTACGTACGTACGTACGTACGTACGTACGTACGTACATACGTAAGTATGTGCATGCATACTGCACTTGTGTACATGTTAGTGCATGTGTGTACATGTATGTCTCAGTATGTGTATCTGTATATGTGTCTCTATTTGTCTGTTGTGTAAGATGGATGGCATGATGTCATTGGCACTATTAGTGTCACCTCATTTTCACCTAGTCTAGTGATTACGCTCTTCTAGGCGTCAATTTGAAGCAGTGCATCATTGCGTGACAAAACCTGTGTGTGATGACTCACATCTGTCAATAATATACTGGAGGTGTTGTCTAGATGGGACTTCTGTAAAGGTTTTGTGATAAGACTGTGATTGTGATATAACATTGATAACTGCGTGACTATTCTCTTCTCATCCGTCTTGTCAGGCATGCTTTTTCTGTTGCTCTAAATGATGTCAACATGGGAAGCTTATGCCTTTCTAATAATCTGATTAAACAATTTGAATGTTTTGAAATGTTGCCATGGATACTGCAGTATTTTCCCTGGAGATGCATTTGTAAGAAAAACTGAATGCAGCTTCTTCTTCTTCTCCTGAGAACAACTCTACTCAAAACAAACTGTTTTAGTTATGCAACAACTGAAGAAAATATCCATCTGTAGTGCATACATGTATAATGTCATCATGATGGAAAGGTCAAAAATCTCAAATCTAGGTTTGGAAAAAATTACTTCATTTCTAGATATATTTCATGCCATTCTTTTAAAAATTGCATGATGAAAATATTAGAATTAAAAACAATTTGAAATTATAGTTTTTACAGTCATGGACATTGTGACTTGATATTTTCACACATTTTATATGCATGGTAATGTATATCTTTCCATATATATATACAAAATTGTGTTATTCCGATTACGCTCAATTTTAGAGTAGGTGGGGTAGGTAGGTTTTTATGTTATTTTTTTACTTTTTTTTTTCATGTGTGAATGTCTAGTTCAGGTAGTTATGTTTCCGTTGTTTTCCATATGGCCGTTACAGATTGGAAGAACAGTTTGTTTTTTTCAGATTCCGCATCCACTATTTCTTGCGAGACTTCACAATTTTTACGATTTTATTTTTTTTTTTTATCGAATATGTAAAAAAACTTTAGGGTCGGCATAAAAAACTAGGTGGGGTTGGGTAACTGGAACCAAACAACTTTCTTAAGGCCTAACAACATACAAGTCAAAAGATTAATATTCCAATCATTACAATTTTCAGTTAAAGAAATTCCATCACCTCATATACTATACTTTCTCAATTATTATAAAGTATATTGTGCCTAAGGGGTATATGAAATTGTGATTTTACATGGCTTTCAACCGATTCCATCGATATCTTATAAATGTCAGACTTGTAGGTTGAGTCATACAATGTAATATACAGTGGGAGGCTAACACTACATTATGCAACGTCAGTAATGCAAGACTAGTAACTATACATGTGGGTGTTTTCTATAATCTCTCTCTCCACGTAAAGTCAAATGGACAAATTTGGCTGAAAATCTAGCTAAATCTCCTGCTAAGGAAAGGGTGAACAGCATATGTCAGTAGTAAATCCATCACACATTGACAGATGGTAGTACTTATGTGATTCATTCAGTTTATTACAAACTCAACTAGGCCCCTCCAGTCTTAATGGAAGCCAGGTGAGAATTAGTCTTGCTGCTAGATGTTTGGGCTTTCTTTCGATACTATAAGTGAACGATAGCGATGTTCGGTCATGTGTCATATTGTATCGGAAGAACATCCGAGGTCTAGCAGATAGACTAGGTGAGAATATGATAACGTCATCATCATGTTAACACATCAACGGTCCAATAGCATTAAACTACTGCTGTCAGCGGCAAGAATGGAATGTCATACTAAAGAAAGACATTTCATTATATGATGGAGTCAGAGAGATCATATAAAAACGACCACATGTATAGTCACCGACAGTAAAATAATATTAGTCACTTTGGAATGGTACATTAGAAGTGAATGTGACATTTCTATCTGTATAGGATGGACCTGCATGATCACCTAATGATTTAAATAGTCAGGGTTAATGTCTCGATCTTTCTGAATCTGAGCAATGATTTAAATATTCAGCGATAATAATGTCTCTCTCTGAAACTGACAGAATAAGAAAGAGACATTAATGGTGAGAGACAAGAACACTGAATAATTACATCATTGTGTGATCAAGATCCTTAGTAGATGGATCGAAATGTCACATTCGTTTCCAATTTACTGTTTCAAGGTAACTAAATTTTACTATCCTATTGATTCTTAGAGCCATGAGGAATGTATTCGTCATTATAAACTCATGTTGTATCACTTTAATAATTACATCTGAGTATTGAGAAATGACTCACATACCTTTGAAGTACCTTTTGTAGAAAAGTACACTCCAGAACCCCGTAACAAGAAAAAAGATTTCTTCCATCCTCTCTTATGAGCTTCTTTACCTTGAAGATGCCCTTCTATGTCTGGGATGCGGTCTGTATTCAAAAAAAGTCTCTGCAGATATAATAAATCAAAGGAACAAAATTTATGAAAATTTAACAATGTTGCATAAATTATATTAACTTGCAAAAATATATATTTGCTGTATTAGAACATACTGAAATGGCTTTTTTTTTACAGTAAGTTTTGGGATCAAAAGCACAGATAAGGTGTATGAATGTCACTTCATTCTCAGTATGTGCAATAGTATTTTACCTCATGCTAGAGGCTATGGGGCGGAGGGCACTTGAATGCTGGGAATCTCAATGTATTAAAATTCTTGTTTTATACAGTAAGTATTGGTTTCTGACCACAAATATGGCTGCCATTCAGTCAAATTAGCATATTTGACAAAACAAAGTGATGTGCATACTAGTATGTTCCTTATGATATGTCGCCTTTGTACTAAGTTTGAGATATTGCATGTCTGAGAAATGTATTATTGATGCAATGTTCAGACAGATGGGTGAACCCGGCTAAAATCCACAATAAAATACCCATTCTCATCCATATGACCATCTTAAATTAAACCTTGAACACGAAGATATGTTTAATATATATCATATCAAACATATAATACAATCAATAAATCCAGGCAAATATATTGATAGATACAACTTGAATTCTACTTGGTACCTATACCTTCCTATATATAAAAGTTGTAGTACATTGTGTAGTTTACTGTATTAAACCTGATAGCAGAATAAGATAGTTTTTACAATAGCCTTTAGCATTTCCCAACAAAAACTAATCATCCGTACCAAACGTAAATCATGTCTCTATGTATAATAGGTAAACCTACAGATACTGAAATGACTGCAGGACATCCAGGATTGTACATCTATTTTCATTTGAAAGATGTCACTGTGGAAACATTTACTATGGTATTACCTTACAGATATAATACAGACACTTGGCTTGTTGAGACACTGATAAGAAATGGGGACGAGATGGTTTACAATGTTACCATTTATATTGAATTGGTATGGTTATTAAAGTTATAATTGGAAGCCATGTCTGTGTAATTGGCAAAGGAAAAAACTTTCAGGCTACATTGGCTTGAGCTAATAATAGCCGTTTTGGCCAGTGATAAATTAATTCAGAGTTTAAAGAAGTACGTTCAGTCGAACCTTCTCTTCTCGTTACACTTCACTTGTTGATAAATCACCAAGATTAATTCCCATGACAACAAACAGGTGATAAAATATTTAATACTGTATGTAGTTGGCATCGGTCTGTAGTCAGTGCACAGGTGTTCACTTTTATTTACTATGTCATTTTCCCTCTACACCAATGGCATTGAAAGAGTGAGCAACTCATAAAGTAGAATGTACCTATGAGACCAGTTTGTTTGAAAGTGAAAGAATCTGAAGCCACCAAAAGTTTGCCAAATAAAAGCTTGTTCCTGGCCACTTTGAACTAATTATAACAAGCCTTCAATCGAACACATACTTCCCAACTTGTATATTTTATGGCTAAGTTACTGTGCAAATCAGAATGATATGTCGAGATACAAAACTTCATAATTAATTGGCAATTTGCTATTTGACCTCGAATATGGAGATCAAAGGCCAAGGTCAAGATAGGAAAATAAAGCTGACTTTTGGGCAATAGACATTAAAATGGAGTCTTTGTTTATTCAACTTCTTCAGTTAACATAAAAAGAAAAATTTGTGGTCATTTCACCTTGAAATTGTTTGTCAAGGCCAAAGGTCAATGTCTCATTAGAAAGCTCATCTGATGATAATGTGAGGGTAGACACTTGAATGATGTTCATATGTATCAAACTTGTGGCGATAACAGGCAAAATCTGTTTGGTTATCACAAACATGGCTATATTTGATTCAGTTGTAAAAGAAAATGGCATGCATATGTCTCACGTAGTATTTGTTACCTTTATCATATCATATCAAATAACCTTTATGCCAAGTTTGGTTGAAATCGGTTGATGCATGCCAGAGATATGAGGGTGAATGCACATATGCACGGACGCACAGAAGGAACTCAATGTATATAAATCCCCTCTGGCGACTAAAAACTTACTTGCCTGCCACCGAGTTTTGCAGGGAATTGTCAACCTATTATTTTGCCCATAGAGTCTACATGATAGTGTTTGGCAGACATTTTGAATATGGATAAACTTTGACATCATTTTGTTCTCTATTGAAAAAATTTGCATGCATCTTGATTTAAACTGTGTATGGGTTAGGATTTTCTTGAACAACTAACATGGAGAGTCTAAGAGTTTTATTTCTGTGGCATATGCTATGCTTAAACATAGACGATGGTCTGTGGTTTAAAGGGAAATGCTGTTCCAGGAAAAAAAGTTATTTTTTTAAACTTTGCATTCAGGAGAGTCAATTCCCCCCGGAGTCATTCATACCTAGCTTGCACAATTTCGTAGTTATGTCCCCGATTCCGTAGGTGGTTGTGATGGAAATGTGAATTATTAATATTATAATGACTTGACTGCCACACAACTACTGAAGACTATTTGAAGGGTATTGACAGTCATATCTAACTAGGAGGAAGCAACTACAAAAAGTCTGGATGCAGTTTAGAGTCATTGTACCATTTATTAACGTACACACTGTCAAAGGGAAGGCAGTATGTTGAGCTAGAATTATTGTATGTACTACCACACAGTGCTAGTTATCGTCTTAGGATGTACAAGCTAGGGAAGGGAGTGTGTACAGTCCTAGCTTTTCTAAGTGGGATGAAGAAACTGCAAACTCATCTGGATGCACTCAGATTCATTGTATCATAAAGTGAATGATAAGACAGGGAGTGTAAAATGAACTACCATTACATTTTTACATTTATTGTACTACCATACACTTCTATTCCAAATATTCCACTTCTTCCAAATTGAGGAGCATACAATTCCAATATTAAAGTATTCTTACTTCAAACAAAATTTTCTTGGCTTCTTCTACATCATCTGCCAAGCCTTCTAACTCATCTTTATTTATTGCCATGTGGGATGGAAAGAATTGCTGCAAGGCAAAGAAAAGATAGATAATCAAACACGTACTCCATGGTATTTCTACTTCTTTACATCATAGCATTGGAGATCCTCTCCAGGTATTCCTGGAATGGTGTACTCCACTGGGATTTGTCTAATACCAATGATAAATGTATTCATTTCAACTCTCCAGGCATAGTAGAACTCATTTGGTTAAAGTGAGAGTACAAAATATACACAATAGACATAGACAGAGTTTGAGGGTATGTCTGATTTGGTTGTGAAAATCTTCAAAGTCTCCACTACTATTTTGAAGGGGAAGCAGTATCGTCACATTTTATCTTTAAAATACCTTTGCTTCTTATTCTTAAAGGCTACTTAAGATTTAGGATTCTAATCTATGAAAACAGTTGCCTGGCAAAGCTATTGAAAAACTGATCCCGAAATAAAGAATGATTCCTCATGGCTTTACTGATAAGACAAATGTGAGGACTCGGGATTGAAACATAGCTGACTTTTAACATTTCTTTTCAAACACATTCATCATGGTTACCACTATAAATAAGTATCTGACGCAATTCTTTTAGGCTAGTCAAAAATTGGACTTGTTTAAAATGGCACTAGCTGAATTTATCAGTTTTACTGAATGGATGGTTTACAAAAATACATTAGTAGACAAACACTGTCCCATACAATGTTAATGTTGATGCAATTGCCTCCTATGCTTTGGTGTTGTTAGTACAGCTAATGGGATAACAGGGGTATGTGTATATACTAGATCATATCATTGCATCAGAAACGTTTCATAAATTGCCTGAATACCAGGTTGAATCTGACAATAGCTAATGGTACTTTAATATGTAGAATATATAAACATCAAGTACCTTCTAGTATTTAGCAAAAATTACTCACAAAACATATCAACTCAACTAATGCCCCTTTAATTTCACAGACACTATTTCCAAAAAATTAATTGATATACAGTACAAACCTATAATTGAGTACAGAATTGTAGATATTACATTTTAATATATTGGATAAATTACCACTAAATTTGATTTCCTTACACCCATTTATATATGCCATGTATGTACATGATAAGTACTGATCAAAGAGTAAGAGTGTATAGAGTAAATTCATATTGACATGATTGTATGACACACTGGATGAACTATTGACAAGAAATCCTAAATTTGTTTTGATTTTATTCTGTCCATAAATTGTTTAGTCCTAAATAAATACTGGTCAAAGAGTAACAGTGCATAGAGTAACTGGTAAATTTGTTTTGATTTCATTTAATGTCCATAAATTGTTTAAATTGTCACATCAGTACATATTAATTCTTATCAAAGAACAACATTCTAACAGTATGATCTGTTGGATATTTTATTTACACTGCTGATAAATTCTATACTACAGTGACTGCATGTGTTTAATTGACAAAAGTGCAATATATCTCTGTTATGATAGCTGTTAGATTAATAAATTGGACAAACATTGATTTTCTTAAGTACATGCATGAATACGAAAACGGATTGATAATCGTTCATTTTGACATACTGGTACATGTACAAATAACATGGTTGACATAGTTAACATAGAGTTATGATGGTTGAACGGTTAGAGTGGTTGGCTTATAATCTGTACATTGCTGGTTGTACAGTCATGATGGTTGAATGGTTAGAGTGACTGACTTGTAATCTGTACATTACTGGTTGTGGAGTCATGATGGTTGAATGGTTAGAGTGGCTGGTTTGGAATCTGTAGGTAACACAGATTTGAGCCTGCTTCTGCCATTTATTTCTGAATTGCTAATATATATGGGCAAGATTTGAACCATGACTGTGCACCAGTCAACTCAGCTGATAATTAGGGACCTGGTAGTATAGAGGTTGCAATGTGAATGCTCTAAGTGTATGTGTTTGCGGAGGCTGCACAAGTTCTGCAGAGTTGAATAACACTCCTACAAGTTGATGTGTCAAACAATGAACATTCTCGCAAGCCAGAGTTATTCGTTAAGAACGTTGCCTTAAAACAGGCCGTGGTTTGCGACGATGACAATGAACTGCTGGTTTCAGTTTCATCTTCACTGTACAACACAACCAGTAACAACCAAAGTAAAGACATGCAACACTGTGCAATTTATACAAGGGGAAAATCAAGGGGAAAATAACACAGGTTCAATTTCTTTAGTCATAAGTCTATTCTGTATGCTTCCAATGTAGTAAATTTGAAATCAACATTGGCAGCTGACAAAAAGTTGACTGATTACAGTGAATGGATATGTAGCCTATTTCTCATCCACACTTATCTTAAGGCTGATAGAACATGACAATTCTACATGATTGCTATAAAATGAGTGTCACCTTGAATCATTTATAGAAAGTGAGTGGGTGTGTTGTCCATCACTTTTCATAACTAGACCATATCAGTATTCTTCATCTTTCCTGTGTTTTTGAACAAGTAGCTATAACCAAGGCCAGGTACACCTACAAACATCACAGCAATCATGAGTGCCTTAACAAAGGCCAGGTCATCTACAAACCTCACAGCAATCATGAGTGCCTTAACAAAGGCCAGGTACATCTACAAACTGCACAGCCATTATGAGTAAAATATGGATTTTTTCCCTTTCTCTATACTTCAAAGAGATACTTCTTTAAGAGAACGATTGTTTGTGGCCCTGGACAGAAATTGTTTAATTGTCTTTCTTGATTTGTACATTTTGATATTTTGTACATTTGTTAATATTTTTTCTATGTTTATAATTTCTGGCACTAAATTATTATTGCAAACGAAAGGATGGGCAAAGGAAATCATATTTCCATAACGGAGAACCAATAACCCTTAAATCTTCAAAATAAAGATTGTAAAACCGTAATTTGATGTTTGTTGTCATTGCACTAATATCGAGGTTTTGCACTAATAATTATTTTTTATGTAATCCAGTGAAAGTAATTTATCAAAATTGTTATCATACGACATGCAAATGGACACTATTCTTTTTAGCAAAACATGAATAAAGGTGAAACCATGTTCTCTGTAGTTTGTCAATTCAGACATATTAAAGTAGGTTTTTAATAGGGCACTTGTAAACCTGCCATGTTGAATGTTGCATCATGGGAAATGTGAAAATAAATACTAACCGTAAACAATAATGTTATATTGTTTGTAACCACAAATAATCAATTCATAGTCACCCTGATCAGTGTGGGAGGTTATTTTATCAGTAGCTCCAGATTAGGTATTACAATAACCACAGATAATCCCATAGTCCTTTGTTTCTGAGCATGCTCAGTCTGGATTGCAAGTTCCCTATTTATGCATTTTACTCCCACACTTTTCTTTTCTTCCTAAAGTGTGACCTAAAGTGTGACCTAACACCTCTTACACAACACATTTTGATGTTTTACATACCATGTGTCTATATCCAACCACTTGTACATTAATCATGACTTATTGGAATGTTTGAATGGTGAACAATGTTCATTTTAAATGACCTATGACATGTTTTGATGTTTTTCTCCATTAAACCATGTGCATCTGGACTTGTATACATGCATGGACATTAATATAATATTTTCATCAAATTTTCAACAAAAAAAGTAGTCTATGGGGAACAAGTATTTCATAATTCATGTTCTTATATGTGGCAAGAATGAAGAAAGTATCACAAACTGTTGAAACTCATGCCCATATTTCATATTCATGGAAATATTGAGGATGTAGTATTTTTATTACATGCCAAGTGAATTTTTATATGATGGTGAAAATTTCAGTAGTTTCTAATAAATCTAACAAAATGATAATTTTGACAAACATAGTCTTTTCCTTGCAAAGTATAGTGACAGGCAATATATATAACTTTAAGCTTCACTAGTCTGGCAAGTATCCTGGATGTTTCTAACTGAAACAAATTATGGCAAGATAGAATGACTGTGTCTAATGAGGCATTTAGGTTGGACGGCCTAATTTATCTGACACTATGCCAATACAATTTTATTCCGAATCTCCCACATTGAGAAAATTCATCAGCCATTTGGGCAATATCTTGAATAGCATAGCCATTTGGGCAATATCCTGAATAGCATAGCCATTTGGGCAATATCTTGAATAGCATAGCCATTTGGATAATAGCTTGAATAGCATAGCCATTTGGGCAATATCTTGAATAGCATAGCCATTTGGATAATATCTTGAATAGCATAGCCATTTGGGCAATATCTTGAATAGCATAGCCATTTGGATAATATCTTGAATAGCATAGCCATTTGGGCAATATCTTGAATGGCATACTGTACAAATGTATGTAGTATATATGACACCCAATTTTTTTCCAAAATACACAAGACGCATGTTTATAGACAAGCATTGTATTAAAGTCAAGATACTTACAGATGGATTCTCAAATAGCTGGTACTTCAGGAAGTTTTTCCTGAATACAAATTTGTTGTTTGAGTTTTCTGGCCAAGGGCGAAATACT
The DNA here is from genome assembly GCF_964340395.1 of Glandiceps talaboti. Taxonomy (NCBI): domain Eukaryota; kingdom Metazoa; phylum Hemichordata; class Enteropneusta; family Spengelidae; genus Glandiceps; species Glandiceps talaboti. Next base: position 24,285,645 of record NC_135552.1, read on the forward strand.
TCCATCACTACTTCATGGTCTTCAAGACATCTCTCTGGAAAGATAAATGTCTTTCGTTTCAAGTAATTTCTCCACCATGAAATTCATAGTAGATGCAGGATATATACATTATTAAAGTCTATAGAGTATCAACAGGTTTAATAAGGTTTGAGAATGCTAGTAACAGACAAGGACATTTGGTATAACTTCAATGTATTTCTATACTATCAGTGTGTTCCGTCATCTGGTACAGAAACCACAGTGAACAACCTGGGGAACTCAAGAAAATGTTAGTGCCTGCATCCCATCCTTTAGAAAAACAACTATAAACAGAAAAAAAATTCAACAACAACAACAACAACAACAACAACAACAACAACAACAACAACAACATTTGAATAGTGAGTTTGGACATTTCTCATTTGGTAGTATAGGGAATTAACAGATTGTGAGGGCTTGAGGAAGTTTGAAATCATGGTTTCTGAGATCTTTCTCTGTGTATGTGTACACACACACACACACACACACACACACACTTAAACACACACACATATACATACATACATACATACATACATACATACATACATACATACTGTACATACATACATACAGTACATGTCATATATTTGGTTTACTTTTGTGAGTGAAAGCACTTGTCACATCAATTACAACCATGATTTCAATAGAAAAACCCTTGAAAATACATACAAGTTGTAAGCTGTTTCTCAGAAAAACACTACACATCCTTTGAAATACTCCTTTATAACTCACACAGTCAAAGGTCATCATTACCCATGATTTCTGAATCTTTTTGAGTTTTTTAAGAGACAGAGAGAGTGCCTTTGATTATTTTCACACGGTAAATTCTCAATTTCTTTCATTTTTGAAATGCAAATTACATACTTGAAATGTTAACAATAATTGCGTAATTGTGAAAAAGGTTTAGAGCTGTCAGAGCCATACTCATCTGAAAGGATTCATTACATTGACTGTTTTGTCCATATTCCCAATGTATTGTCAAAATTTGGGGAGGGGGGTGTTACAAAAGAGAGCAAATATACATTAACAATAACATTGACTTTTTTGTCCATATTCCTTAATGTATTGTCAAAATTTGGGGAGGGGGGGGGGGTGTTACAAAAGAGAGCAAATATACATTAACATTGACTGTTTTGTCCATATTCCCAATGTATTGTCAAAATTTGGGGAGGGGGGATGTTACAAAAGAGAGCAAATATACATTAACAGGTTCACAAATATTAAGATGTTCCTCATCATTTAATATGCCCTGTTGCTGGGCAACAAAAAGAACAGTCAAGTCAGGCAACTGTTGTTCAGAGAATAATGATAAAAGTGTCTACATGTATTCTGAAACTACACTTCACAGAAGGTAGGTAACGCCTTGTTGCTGGGAAACAGAAAGTGATGTCAAGTTTATACGCAATATGCTGCTGATGATGAAGCTTTCTATAATATATATATACCTCACATAATAGATTCAGGGTTTATCATGATGGTCACATGATGAAAGTCATTCTTGGTTGCCTAGCAACAAAAACTGAAGCCAAAGAAGGCAGCAGAGCAGTTATTCGTATGACCATTTCATGAATGTTTTACACTATGTGCATGTATCATACAATTTTAAGACATAATTTTTATGTACGACAGCAGCTCAATGCCTTGTTAAATGAAAAGATTCTTTCACAACTGAACTTGCCTTAGTCTTTACACAGATTTAGTTAGTGCAACATTTTGAGCACATTTCTCCCTGATGTGTGCACTCCAAGATACTTCATTTCCCTGGAGGAATTCTCTAATTTTAGAAATCTTGTGATATACAATGTACAGAAATGATACACATAATCTAGCAACATCCAAACCCACGTATACTGGATGAGCAATCTGATAAAAGGTGACTTTGGAACTGGTATTTCAATACCACCTGCATTTGATGATGGGATTGAAGTGTGTGTGTGTGTGGGGGGGGGTGTGGGTGGGTGTGTGTTGCGGTGGGTGTGGTACAGAAATCAAAGTAATATTATATCAGTATTTCACTTCTTCTTATTCCATAAAAGATCAAGCTGATAAATGAAGACTCAGACTCTAGAAATATGATGTATGCCTGGCGTGTGTGACTACATGAAAAATAAATACAAATACCTGAAAATATATAGCTAAAGTTTTGTGTCACTGATGACATTTCTGAATGCATCTGGAGTTGTTTTGTGCACAAAAGGTACTATAGGCTAAATGTGTTTGCAGATTGTGAAAGATGTACATGTTGTTTTGGTTGAAATGGCATATCAATGATGACAATGTGATTATGAATCTTGTAGAACACCATTAGACTTTCAATTTGACATCATTCAGCTAGTGTTTTCCACTTAAGATTAGAGTCTCAACATCTTTGTCTTTCTATGTACAATGCACTATTTGGAGGCACTTAATGACTTGGGTTTCACTTTTTCACTTGTTGGTCACATTTATAACCAAATACACTGTTTTGGCTAAAATTTTCACTTGTTGGTCACATTTTAGCCAAGCGAACTGTTTCAGCTACAAATTTTCTATCAGTCTGGACAGGATGTTTACATCCAAGTGTCCGGGACTACAGACAATTTTGAGCTCTATCTAAGAAAGTGTTACACTGTCTGGGGGCAGACATTGGGTTGAGATACATGCAAAAATGTATGACTTTTTGCCATCTTTGTAATTTCCATTCTGTAAAGTCCTTTGATTAGTTTAAAACACAGACACGAAAGTTCATAAACTGACAAACTCTCTTTGCAACTCAACTCAAGATATATCTAATTTATTATGTTAAAGGAAGGATATATAATATATATTGTTATACCTCATGCAAGCCAAGTTGATGCCATTTGTACAAAAAATATGGGTTTTTATACCCTGGTTGTCCTTCGTCATGACAACTTGCGTCTATGCCATTGGTTATGTGAAGTTCAAAAATTAGCTGTTATTTCCCTTTTTTTTCATAAAGTTTGCTTGAGGTGGTATAATTGCATTATTCCCCAATATTTTTCTTCATGCAGCCAGAAAATATTCATGACCTGGTTTTGCTGCTATTCGTCTAGTCAGAACTTGGAGTATAAAGGCCCCTTAGGTCACTCATATTTTCCTTGGATGAACGAAAGAAAAATATTTGGCCATCTAATTATTGCTGGAAATACATGACTATATCAGTAGGTCAGTGTAATTTGCAAATGAGCAAAATGCTTCCATTCTATTTCAGAATTTGTGAAACATGAAAAAATCACAATTTTGAATACTTTACTGAAGAACAAGAAGTCTTATAGAAATTATTAGATTTAGTTTTGGGTTTTAAATGGACTTATAGAGTATAAAATGAACTAAATTAAAACTAAATCCTTCTCAACTTGTGCAAATATCATGATTGATGACTGTATACTGTGTTCATGTTATTTAACCCGTTTGCCAATAATTCCTTTCATTGCGGGAATGTGCAGGGGCTAAAGCTGCAAAAGCTGTAACAGGGGTATTATATTTTTGATCAGACAATGAACAATATATACACTAAGGGTGACATTATTTATTTTCTGTTTCTCATTACCCGAACAACCCAAATTTTCAGCTCCGATATTTTATTTTTGCCCAACCTTAATATTTTGTGGAACAGTACCCGCTCTGGCAAGAATAAGCAAGTGTCTAGACTGTCGACATCATCTACAGTCACGGCAGCGATGATGACACTTGTTCAAAAACAGAACATTTTTTTCATGACAGAAGTTATTCAAGTGGGTGGGTGGGTGGTGGGCTGAAAACATACCAATTTTGTAGAGAAGCTGGGAATGGGCTTGTTACCCAGAATCCAATAAAAAGAAGATAGAGAGGAGGAAGAGAAACATGAAGATGATTTTTTATTTTTTTTATTTTTTTAAAAAAATAGACAGACTGACCCATAGTTGCCATGAAAAAGTAATGAGAAGCATAAAAAAAATATTGGGGCATCCTAACATCATTAACATACCAATAACTACACATTGTACATGTCAATGTGAGGTCTATTTTTATCTATAAGTAATACTAAGTTGAAATCAGGATTCATTGGGGTGCTGATTTTTGGGTGCAGACCCACAAATTAATTTGAATGGATATATTGCACTATACTATAAAAATACATTTACTCACAGGTGATTAAATACTGTTCAGGGGGTATATTATGAGAAAATAATTACACCTAACAAAACAGTTTAAAAGAGAAATGTTCCAGATGCAGTCAAACCTTAAGGCTATGAGCAAAATTGATAAATTTCAATTTGTACATCGTACATTCATCTTTTTTTCTTCATGTTATTGACAACATTTACTCAGCAGGTACCAAGACGTGAATTACATTTGTACATTTAACCTTTGCACACACACATACTACATGAACTACATTCAAACTAGCCTAATGTATTACAATTGAAAACACAATAAGTTTTATTACAGAGTCGCAGGGAATAAATTTACAATGTCATATGTCATGTCAAATCACTTGTTGAATATTTATCATAACGGGCAATCCATATTAGGATAACTTGACTGAACTCATTTGCATTTCATCTGCATGCAGTACATGTACAATTCAGCAATTTGATTAAAAAGATGTTCAAGCAAGATTTTTTCACCTTGCTGGGCTAAATAATGGAAAGTCAAGACCATAAAAAATGTGCATGTGCTGTCTAAGGCCAAAAAAAAGAAAAAAAGAATTGCTTCTTGTCAGACTCAAACACATTGAAAACAGAAATAAAATACAAATATCAGAACAAAAGACAAGTAAATATGACTCACCCAATCCTAAATCTGAGAGTTGTTCAACTAGAACCCAATTTTTATCATCTGTAGCATGATTTTTGATTACCATCAGACTGCAAACATCTCTTGCTAGAAAGTTCTTTTGTATGATAATAGTTTTCATGCTGCCATCTTCATTGTACACCTTGAGCGGATACTCCTACATATGAAAAATGAAAATGTTCGGACAAGTTAGAAAACAGGTACAAGTCAATACTTGTTTTCAGATATGTTTTTGTTTTATTTTATTTTCTGTTTTGTAGTTTATATGTTGTGTGTCTGGGCCATTGGATTAAGACTAGTTCCACTGAACTATTTCCATGGCCCTCACCAGGGAGGGTGACCATACAATATTAAATTATGTTTTTTGTCATGTACACTTTCTCAGTCTAAGTTCTGTCATCCTTTTTGGTGAAAATAACATGAATCACGTCAATATAGATGACATTGTGTAATGATTACATGAAATTGAGTGGCTGATCACATAATGCACATGTGTTCAGCTGTTTTTGGAATTTTCTGCAAGGGTTTATGGGAAAAAGTCTGGTGATAACGTCCCATATACCTTATATTGGGGTTCATTGTCTCAATTTCAAACAAACCTTACAGAGTTAACACACAAATTGACAGCCATATTGGATTCTAAATATCTTAATTTTGTTACCATTTTGCCCTCTATTTAAAAAAAAACTGTATGGTGACACTGGAATTTTTTTTTTTACATTTTGTTAACAGATTAAATATTCATATAAATGTGATGATGTTATCCCGTCCCCACATGATTTTAGTTTCAGACTGGAGAGGTGGAGTTCAGTTAACGAACAATTGTCTACAGGAACTAACCAATTGCAACTGTCTGCCAATTTGTGACATCAATTCATGGAGTGCAACCTTTCAATTTATATTAAATGGCATAGTTTATTTCAGTATTACGTTGACTTGTATGGCAAAACAGATATAATGATAGCCTGACAGTCAGTGTGTGCACCATATATGTAAGATAGTATTTTTGTTTGATCTACTAGTGTACTAGTGCAGATGAAATAAAATATCACGAAATGAGACAGTTGTGACAGTTGTGACAAAATATGGGCAGTTACTCAACTATATTGGAATGTAAATGACGATAATTGAGATACTCTGATGAACTTCCCATAATTGAGATACTCTGATGAACTACCGGTATGTGTAGTCTGGAAAAAATTTCATTTAATGAAGCAGATAGTCTAGAATATTTCCTGCTTCAAATATGCTGATTATGATCACATCATGAATAATGATGTTCACTAAGGTCCTGTACTATTTTCCAATGCAAATGAAACTATTCTGTTGCATTGGCAGCTCCCAGGCTTTTACACAGAGATGCCAAAACTACACATGAAAATGCAAGAATTTGCAAATGCTGACTCCATCGATGATGTACTTATATACAAATGCTCTGGACTGTTATTTTATGTTTGAACAATTGTGCATCACTTAGATTGGCTTTGTCTTCTGACAGTGTTTGTATGTAAACGGTCCAAATTGTCTTGTTTCAATTGTAAACACATGAAAATACATTATTGATTTTTAGCACGTTTTATTTGAAACTGTCTCTAAATGCAGCCTGATACATCTATAATGAAACCAACCAGAAAACCACTAAATTAGGAATATATCTCACTGATGTACAAGCACACAGTTCACAAGCAATAGAGTTGTGACCTTTGACCTTTTTACTAGCCAATCATATCATTCCATGGATCAAAGTTTACCCAGGTACACTGTTCTGTATCTGAAGCTCTGCACAGTGAGATTAAACATAAGTCAGATTAAATCTGCAAACTAGATCTGATAAATGCCATGGGCCATGGGATAAGTGTATTTGTACAGGATTATCATTGTCAGTCACAAATCTGCCGGAGGACATTAATAATCTCAAATCAATAGACTTAAAGCCCCAACAGCCAAGATTTAAGAAGAGGGTATTAGTCAAACATGACTAAATCTCTATATACTAAGTTGACTGAAGTTTACCTGCTTGTTTTACAGTCCCATGTGACTGTAAATCTTTATGACTTTTAATTAATATTTGCCTTTTGAAAAGTATATCAAATTGCTATTGGAAAAATTACACTCCTTCTAATTTGTTGAATCATCTACTATACACTGACTTGATGTCTGTGTGTAAACAGTACAAATAAACAATACAAATTGGCTTGATATCTGTGTGTAAACAGTACATATAAACAGTCTGTCATCTGTAAGCTTTGCTAGTCATATACTCAATATTGAAAATGTCCTAGCAGTGACTTTATGTTATTGCATGGCTGACGTGAGACTGGAAATACTCAAACATACATGCAGAAAATAAGATGGGAATTGATTGAAAAAGTGTAATTTTTTCAGGATTACATGCCATGGCCATTTCTTTGAGTTTTTAGAACCCGTTGTCTATCAAGATTGCAATGGTATAACTTACATAACAATTTGAATCATTTCTAAGATCACTTGTCAACAAATAGTCATTTTGTGGGCTACTGATCTGGTGTGACCAATTGACGAAACACTTACAGACTTCAGAAAGTACAATGACATTAAAAACACAGTTTCTGGGGCTTTGAGTAAATTTCTTGATTACTTCTGAGAGCAAACATAAAAGATTAACAAGATCATTTCTCAAACTTTATAACTTACAACAGATACATCATAAATTTATAATATTAAAGTAATCTTCATGAAATTTTAATGATATCAGCTTTAGGCATTCAAATACACAAAAGTATACAGCTACTATTATTTTGTCTCCAGAATATTATTTTTCCTGTTTTGGATGAATAATTACATGTAAGGTATGTATAAATTTTGAATGTGCTTATATATGGCAAACAATCTATATACGGAATTACATTGCCACAATAATGATATTTATACTGTGGGGACAAAGTCGTGGGGGAACACATTAGACTTGATATGCTTTGATTTAGATAATTTAACTATGCCCTACTCATTCAAACAGATATGTCATTATATCTTTCAAAATACTGGTTAGGATGACCCTTTTTTTTTTTGTTATTTATGACTATATACAAATGTGGCTATAGTCTAGTTACTATACATGTAGTCATTCTCTACCATCTCTCTCTCTGGACAAATTCTAGTGAAACTCTAAATAAATCTAGATCTCCTGCTGGGGAAGAGATGAACAGCACATGTCAGTAGTAATCCATCCCACACTGAGAGGCAGTTGTAATTGGTTGCTTCTTTCAGTTGACTACAAACTCAACCTCCAGTTTGAATGTAAGTGATGTGAGGCCAAGATAGCGTCACCACGTTTATATCAATGCTACAATAGCAAAAGCTTTCACTGCAGGTGGTAAATATAGAATTCTGTGCTAGAGGAATCCATTTGACTATATGGTGGACATGATCACAACACGTATCGGACTAGACTAATGGCTACCATTCCGTCAAATTTGATGTTTAGAAACAAAGTGACAATCATGTATCCTATATAGTATGTCACCTTTGTGCCAGGTTTGATAGAAATTTGACATTGCATGTCAAAGATATGAATGAGTAGGCACAGATGGATATGCACATGGACAGAACCCATTGCAATCATTACCCCCCCCCCTCCCAAGCACTACTAACTCATACTTAAAGAAGACAGACTGTCTTTCTATCGTTTGATGATGAAAAGCTATAAAGATATAAAACAACTAAAAGCCAAAAATCAATCACATAAATGATAACATCTCACACAATGAACCTTTGAAGTGTTAACTCAACTAGCTATGACACTGAAATCTATGTAACATAACCAACAAATCTCCCACATATAAATCATGAAATCCCACTTTGTATAAGTATGTCACTGTAAGATTACAACACTAATAACGTTTTCTAAATCCCTATGGAAAAGTGGTTTAAACTTCATTTGACAAGACATAAAAAGGAAAGTTTAAAGGTGTATTACAGAATGTAGTAATCTACCAATTGTTTCTGTGCCTGGAGTTCTTGAGTTTACATTTCCCTGGGAGTTCTTGAGTTTTCATTTCCTGAAAGTTCTTCAAGTTACATTTCCTTTGCTGTGTAATGACATTTTCTTTGTTGCTTGTTACATTGTGAATGACTTGATCTGATGCGGGCACCATTGTTTGTATCTTCATTGAAGTAATACCTTGTGACACTGCCATTTGTTTAGTGATGATTTGCCATAAGATAAAGTTAACTCAAACAACGACACTATAGTCAGCTCACAGTCCAAATGAAGATATCGATTTCTCAATGCAAAACATGGGGCTCACTTTTTGAAAATGGTTACGTGCTACGTGCATACAAACTTCGATTAAGTTTGGGCACTAATTTTCAACAGGTACAGTTGTGCTCACACCAAACAAATGTAGATATACATGCTTTAACAACTTTTTATAGATAGTTTGTTGTCGCTGATGACAGTAGTAAAGCTTCCTTTATCTGTGAAGTGATTAAATGCCTGATTGCTATGGAAGTTAATCTACAATCACATGGTCAGTTTACATTATATTGATTGCTTGATGTATTCCAACTTATAATACACAAAGTTTCTGGACTCAGTCTTGTTTTAAAAAGCTAGCTCACTGATACCTAAAGGATGCATACTATTAATATTTTCCCATCTGTATTGAACAATGTGACACATGCCGAATTCAACCAAACATGGTACACAGGTCAGATACAGTAGTTCAACATATACATCATTTTATTTTGTGACCTTCACAATAGTTTCAATGAATGGTCACCACACTTATTAGCCATAAAATTCAGATTATGAATTAGTAAGTTGAAATGTTGGGGGATATGTCTTCAATGAAGACTTGATTTTAAAGTCAGACAATGAAATAAAGGAACATTGTTTGTGCCAGACAACATCTCAGGTTTCACTGGCTTCAATTGTAAATGGGAAATTTGTTTGGAATCTGTAAGTTGTAGGTTCGAGCCCTGTCATTTGTTTCTGAATAGCTAAAGTCCTTGGGCAAGATTTGGTAGGATAGACAATGTGAATGCTTTAATCTTATGCACTTACAGAGGCTGCAATGGATTGTATGCTGCCCAGGGAGTTGAGGAAGTATAAAGGGCCATTTTGCCATACAGTCCGTGCCAGGGGTAATAATTGTAAAGTGCTTTGAGCACAGTGTGAGAAATAGCTACATAAAAATTAACATTATCATTATTATCATGAACCACATTTCTCATAACCTGATACAGCATTTTACCACTTAAGGGCGACATGAAAGTTATAATCATTCGATCTCTTGGTTGACACCATTGCTGCTGCTCCATGCACTAAACATGATGTATTAAAACTTTTTGCTCTGTTTGACTCTCTAGCATGAAGTAAAATGTTATTGCGAGTCCTGAGAATTAGGAGGTGGTTGTCAATTTTTTTTAAATATACAAGTGTTGATAACCAAGCCTTATTGAATACATCTCAGTATTATCTCTATCAAAGCATTGGCAACATTTATTTATGGTTTCAGTCTAAGTGTTGTTTCATTCGGATTCTTGACTTTTGGTGAAAATGGGACTTCAGTTACAGACTATGCCACTTTTAGTAATAATATATGCCATCCCGATCACTTAATGGTCTGCTATCAAGGAATACTCTGATTTGTTTGAGCCTAGCTAGCTCACTGATAAATCTCTCAATCCAGGTGTCACTCAACAATACTGGTAATCACGAATTGTCATGGAAACAGCTCCTGTTCAGTGGGCTTTGTCACTCCCAGATAAAACTGGTTCATAGGATAACATGAATTTACTTCCAGCATTGCACTCTCTGCCAGACAGGATGACATCCTATAATTATGAAGGTGGTTTACCGTACTTATATAGTGCTTTACTGCCTATATCTGCGCATGACCTGGTCATTCCTTATGAGCTATCACTAACTTTAGCATTTAATTTTTTTTTTAAATGCTGTCTTCCTGACAATGACAGAAAAGTAAAACACTTTACTATTTAGCACTGTTTGTCAGAGATACATGAGATCTGAATGTCGCTTTCATCAGTGGTGGACAATTAAACACTTATCTTTGAAAGTGTACTGTTAGAAAATCTTCACATTGGCAGAATCCCGACAATTCAGAGGAGGTCACAAGTTATATGATCAAGTGTATTCACATGAGAATACAATCAAATAATATTCCCAAATATTTTTTTCTTTCAGCAATGGGAAAAATGAATGACTTAAGGGGTCTTAACACTGCAAGTCAAAAGACAATGGTAACAAAACCCTTAGGTTAATAGAATTTTCCTGTCAGAGAAAGAAAACTATTGGGAGATAATACAATATTATAATACCTGTTCAAGCATATTATGATAAATCTGAGAAGATGACGACAATTTTATATAATTTGACTCAGATTTTGAGCATCATAGACATAGGCACTTGTTGTCATGACATAGAATGACCAGGTTATAAATTCCATATTTTGTTTGAATGTGTTCAACTTGGTTTGTGTGAGGTATAAATGAGAGTCAAATCCAAAAGAATTGGAAACTGTTCACCAATACAACCCATTTCCATGAATTCTCTATAAATGTGTGTACTTACGTCGTCATAGCTCTTGTCGTCACTTCCTGGAAATCTTGCCCTGTTGTTATCAAAGCTCCTGTTTTCCTGGCAGGAAAGATGGAGATGATTAATATCCCATTCAATCAAGTGTTACTATGGAAACAAGACTTGTATAGAAATAATAGACACCTTTTACATGTAATATAATACTTTGACTGATGAAGGCATCCCTTTAATTAGTCTAATTCTATACACGATACGATCATTTCCTCTGTATGTATAGTCTGTTGGATTTCTCTAGAACATAATTCTGTTTTTACTACTGACAGCAGTAGTTTACAGTAACTGTAACATATGCTACTGGAGCCTTGAGATAAATGTGATGGCATTATCGCATTGTCACGTCACTTATATTCAAACTGGAGGTTGAGTTTGTAGTAAACTGAATGAAGTAACCAATAACAACTTCCTGTCAGTGTGTGATGGATTACAACTGACATACGCTGTTCATCCCATCCCCAGCAGGAGATTTACTTAAATTTTGAATACAATTTGTCCATTTGACTATACGTTAGAAAGAGATCGTAGAGAATGACTACATGTACAGTAACTAGACTACACTGTGATCAACCTCTTACTGTATGCAAAAACTTCACCTCCTGTGGTTTTCATATCAAAGACTCAGTTTTCTTGATATAGAATTTGAGAATTGCTGTATTGTGATCCACAGAACTTTTGTACAGTGTCAAATGTATTGTTATCACATAATTCACTTGTTGCATACATTTTGTTCAAGTCAGTACCTCTGTCAGTTCTATGAATGAAAATAATGAAAAATTTGAGATTCTATCTTTCCAAAAATGTTATGATTCTGAGAGTACAAATCTTTATTTGTACCATTTTGTACTGATTATCCATGGACATTCATTCTCCCAAAATTGGCAAATATATATTTTAAGTCTAGATTGTTTGCAACTTATTACCTATAATTACTGTATTTGTAAGTACATAGACTCTGAGTTTAGGCAATATTCCGATCATTTGTATTGCCCAATAATTGTCTGCTATCAAGTATCAACTGTTTTTACAACTTTAGGTCAGCAAATACAGTAGTTTTTTGACCATCGTCTTGAAAGAAAATACCTTTACTTGATGTTTTTTTAAAAGATAAATAGGACTAACAATCAAAATATGAGAAAAATGATTGACTTTCTAGTCACATGGTCTACATTTCCTGAGATCTCCTAGTATGCAGTTTTATGAGAAAAAGTTAGTGCTTTCAATTCTGCATGCATGGCATCTGTAAAATTTACACAATTTTTTCAGGTGTACCAGAATGTGGATGAAGGAAAAATTGTAAAAATGTTTGTTGAGTAGATAGTCAAAGAACAAAATCTCTGTGGGGACCTGCACAGGGATCTCTGAGACACATCTTGTGGTTTTGTTAGTACCAGCTACACTTTACAGCCAGAAATATGTCTGTAGCACAGGGATCTATGAGACACATCTTGTGGCTTTATAAGTGCCGGCTAAACTTTGCAGCCAGACAACCTGATTTATTATATCAACTTATATTGCCATCCATAATTGTTTACACACTGAAAAACATCATATATTAGAGTGTCTGTGGATGGAATATACTAAGTCTAGAAATAGCTTTGGATCCTGTTATCATTCAAATAACATCGGTTTATTTTGGGTTTTTTGTGTGGACATTTTGAATCTTAATAATACGAGATCATACCTCTGTGTTTTTTACATTATTACTGGTAATAGCTCCCAACTCAGGGAAAGGGTTGGGTACATTTGGTGATTTCTCTGAGTTCATCCTTGTCATGTGAGATTTTTTAGTTCCTACTGGAACTGATACACTTCTGGACATCCCAACTGGTTTGGGTGGTACAGGAGGGGGATTTTTGACTCTCTCATTGGCCAGTAAAGGTTGATCATCAGCTACTGTAGAAAAACAGCTAGTAAAACTGGTCACAGAATTTGTATCTCCTACAAAGAAGAAGAAATCAATGAAATGTCATTCAACTTTATTTATTTTTATAGAGAGTATTGTACAGGCTTTTTAATGCCTTCCTTAGGACGAGTTGAGGTGTACACTAGTATGGCATATGACTGGCAAACATCAACTCACTATGGCGCACACACACACACACACACACACACACACACACACTCACACACACACACACACACACACACACACACACACACACACACACACACACACACACACACACACACACACATAACGGCCAATCAGTGTTTCTGCCATGGCCGTGACCTTTTTTGACCGAGTCAACCATAATGTTGTAATTCTTAAACTGCCAAATATGGGCACCAGATCATCAACAGAGTATACCTCCAAAAACATCCCAATCAAATTTCAGCTCCATTCACCAGGTAGTTTTCAAGATATAAGTTTTTGACCAAAATTGAGACTTTTAGACCTAATTTGCATATCACTGATGGGATCATCAATACATTTTCATCATACACATCCCCAGATGCATCCCTCTTAAATTTCACACTCTGCCCAATAGTTTGGATTTAAAGATTTATGATCAAATAAGCAAATATTAGACCTAATTTGCATACCACCGATGGGATCGAACAACTCTATGTCTGCAAATCCCTATAACATTCTCGACAAATTTGATATATTTTGACACCAAAAATGAGATTTTGACCCAAACAAAACACATGTGAATCATTTTGCTTTGAACAATTTCCCAACTACACAACAAATGAAATGTCCCAACCAAATACCAAAGCAATCGGTCTGGTGGTTTTTGACTTTAGGATTCAGTTCTTGACATGCATGCACATGTACACACACACTGTCACAGACAGACAGACAAATTACACAAAGCTGCCAACATTATATGGAGAGCAATATTTTTTGTGTAAAATCTACCAGGGTTCCCATCTCATTTTACCTGGGTTCAGTACCAGTGTTTTTGCTAAGGGTGGTAAGTAGTTGAAATCTACCAGGGTTCCCATGTCATGTTACCTGGGTTTCCTACCAGTGTTTTTGCTAAGGGTGGTAAGCAGGTAAAATCTACCAGGGTTCCCATCTCATTTCACCTGAATTCCCAAACAAAATTACCATAGCCTCAAGTCTATACAGAAACACTGCTATTTTTATCCCTTTCTCCTTTTCTGTATCGAGGTTCTCCAACTTTATCAAAAACACTGGAGATTTTATATTATTTTCAGTGCACATATACATATATGATACTAGATGAGGTTTATGCAAGTATAAGTATTTACTGAATAAAATAATATCTAAAGCTGGCTCATGTCCCTTTATGTTCATTTTTATGCTAAAGAATATTGCCCTGTTCCACTTAGCTTGACCTCTCTTTACAAACACACATTTGTACCATACAAAGGTTATCACAATATTGAAGCTTAAAATGTATACATTTACAGCATTTATAAAGAATCAACAGACTCTTTAACATCCAAAATGGAACACAACCTATCGACACATTTCTATACTTGCCAAACATGATGCTTTCCCTGACAGCAGGTATCAGAAGATGTCCAGATTTGACAAGAGGTTCGTTCTACTCGTATGGACACAGAGTACAAGTGAAGTGAATGAATCAGGAAATATACCACACTAATGAAGTGTTCACAAGTATTATAATTAGTTGGTTGCCATGGCATCCTGTAAAACCTTGTGTGACTGAAACGTTTAGTGATTCATCTCAGTAACAAACAAGACAGTTGTTCAGAAATATTAAGTTTCTATGGTTGATTTAACACCAGTATATTCTGTGTCAGCATAATATATAATATATATTATTATATATTTATCATTCAATCATGGTTTTTTTTTGTTAATGTCACATCATTACATACGTCCCTATGTTGTTATGATGGTCAAATGGTAAGCGTGGGCGGGCTCTGAATCCACAAATTGCAGGTTTTGAGTCTCATTAATACTATTTATTTCTAAATGGTCTGTGGCAGCCGTAATCAACCCAGTTATATTGAATAGGGACCTGGCAGGACAGATGTTGCTATGTCAAGGATTTAATCCGATATTGCAAGGAATATGTTCATACACATAGCTTTTAAACCCCTTATCCATATCTATGACATCTATAAATACAGTATTACTTCATTTTCACAAGGGCTTTTATACCATGCATAAGCCGAATCATTATCTTTGAAAATAATATAGATTATATACCATCATTCCATATGTTATGACAATGTACTGGTTCTAAGTCTTGAAATACGAGTCAAATGTTCTAAATTGCCATTATTTCCCCTCTTTTTCATGAATTATGCTTGAGGAGGTATAATTTATAATATTATTCCCCAAAATTTTTCTTCATTCAGCTGGACAATACATGTGACCTAAGGGTTTTATAATTGCGAGTCATAGTGACAAGGCCCCTTAGGACACTCATATTTTCCTTGGCTAAAGGAAGGAAAGATTACAGGGGATGATATCTAAGTACCAGTTTTCAGGTATCTCTATAGAACGCCAATTTGGTACTTAATATTGCTAACTTCAATCATATTTAACAATAATTACAAACGTCATGGCCCTAAGTGTTAGGTCAGTATCAATTTGCCAGGCATGTCCACAGAAAGTCATTCTGTATAAATTATGTTACATCTATAATATTTTTTGACAATAATTATAGACAGCTAAGGTGCTTGCTTGGACTGGCTGGCTTATCGACAATAAATCATAATTATTCAGTATTAAATGACAAAGTATCGACTAGTTAAAGTCCCTGGTAATGAAGTTTTATGGAAGCGCTTTTTGTGATATATAGGCTGCATACAAATGAGTGTAAATATGAGCTTTGCTGACAGCTACAGTTTAAATAGAACTCAGAAGCAGAAGAACCCAAAATCTATTCATCTTACACATCAGTGTCCCAACAAGGCTGTTTGCATCTCAGGAATGTATTGTATACATTTTGTATATCTACTGTGAATCTTACTTTGTATTATCACAACATTTGCAGTATGTTTGATACCACACTTTTGGTTTCACACATGTACATTGAAGTTCACAATAGGTCTGAAGGTGCAAATATTACGACCGAATTATTATGTGAATGTTTCTATGATGAGTATGAATTGCGATTTAAATTGGCACAAAATTAGGGATCTTGCAAAAATCGTAACATTTGACATCAAAGCAGTAATATTTCTTAGCCTTGAATCAAGTCGTGTGGGAATTTTTGTTTTCAGTCCATTCCCCTACAGCACCTGCCAATTTGCTGTAATGGCCATGTTCACTGAAACCTAAAATTTTGTTACAATATCCTGCAAATCCATTAGATACATCTACTATGTCCATCGTGAAATGTATCCTTGATATGTGTTTACACATAGTATAGCTCAATCCTCCGAGTTGGTTCTAATCAGGAAGTGATGCTATTGATATCAAATTCAAAACCAAATAAAAATATGTGCCTTTTTTGGCCATAGTTCCATTAAACTTAGTAAACAGTCGCTAGCAAAAGAACAGACATTGTAGGGCAATAGTGAAAGAAAAAAATCACTAAATGACTGGATTCTAGGCTATACATACATATCCCCCTGAAGCAATATATGCTGTACTTGCCAAGCAACTATCCCAGATGTTGCTGTATCTGAAATCATGTCATGAATGATGAACACTTGTGTACATTGAGTGCTGCAATATGAGAACTTTGCAATGTCACAATTGAATCCTATCTAAAAGTGTGTGCATATTCCTACTACTAAGGCAGTGTAACCTATATATTCCAGTCTTAGAACACTGTGAGGTTAATTCTTGACTGCAGGACATCCAATTTTATATTATATTTTTATTAGTAATAATGCACAAAATAAAGATCATAGTTTATGAATTTTGATTATCTTTTGTTATATTTGTAATTTTTGGTTATATTTATTTTTTTCCATTTTTGGTACCTTTAATAATTACCTTGGACTGATTATGTTTAAATCAATAAATTCTACAAATTTAATACCAAGAATCTGTTATTCCCTCAAAAACATATCTAAGATATAAGCAATGTTCTGTGAATCTATTTGTGCAAAATGATGAAATCCTGTTTTGTTGACTTCCAGCTCAGCTTGGTTTCTTTTCATGGCCGTCACACATGCCCCATACAAACATATACAGCAACCTAAACGTGGCATCACTTTCGTCAAGAAAACACATTTTTTACACTGTGACTACAATTAAGCAAAGACGTACACTTTATTAGGTCTAGGGTTTAGGTGGGTTTTAACTGTGGTTTTGTGATACATCAAGTCTCAAATATTTTTACATATTTTATTTTTAAAGATTTATATTTACAAAACTCCAAGACATAATATTTCAAAGAGTGGGCTGTGCAAATAAGCTTGGTTCTTGAAAGCCACAACAGTAGGTATTACGCATGGATTCTAATCCTATATTTAACAACTATGACCCCATGTAAAAGGACCTACAAACAAGAGGTCAATGTGTAAGGTCAAAGTTCAGGTAACTGACATGCTCTTAGTTTTCTTCAAATAATTCGATTTAAATTTGCATACAGGTGGGAGACCAATTTGAATAATCAAATGTGGTGATGGAGACGTATATGTATGTGTGCGTTTCAAATCAACTACCGTATATATGTTATCAAGGAATTCATTTCTTAACTTACCTTATATACCTTACAAAGTTACAGTTACAACACAAACACAGTTCAACTACTGACTATTGATCTGCCATGATTGACGATCCTCTTCAGTATGATAAATTCCCTATACACATGGTGACTACTGATCTCTAGGTGGCAGTATGATCAGCTGATTCTTTTTTGAAGATAGTACGAAGCATGACACACTTGCATCTGTTGATTTTAGGATGTTGTATTATCTAATGTTGATAGTACTCTCTAATGATTGATGTACAGCGTCAATAATGAAACAGCATCCAGTGTCCACGTAGACAAGCATAGTAATTTATAGTAGACGATTGAGCCACCTAAGCCTATTCTTAACCCTAACCATACCCTAATGCTAACTCCCTAGCTCTGATACAAGTGTGTGTGCAGTTAGTTTGTACAATCTGGCCACTGTTCTACTCTAACTTGCCCAGAATCTCTGTCATGAAATCCTGAGGTCAATGTTTCTTTACTAAGACCCGCATGTGTTTGATTGTATAAACTTTGTATTTTATTTGATTCATAGAGCTGAATGAATCATTCTCACCTTCTTGACCTCTGCTTCCTGTTTCGTTGTTATTTGCAGTTTCATGGAACGGAAATGTCATCTGTAGATCAGCAACCATTTCATTGAGATTATCCAGCATCTGGTCAAACTTCTCAGGTCCTTCCATGATTACAATTCACAAACTAAAACTCCCTGACGAGCTTCCTGTTATGTAAAATAGTAATAAACAAACCAAGGATTGGTTTAAAGGCACAGTTTGGTTTAGGATTACGATTAGGATTAAACAGTTGTCAGGCAGAGGTATAGTCTATCTGCTAAACTTCGGATGTACTTCCGATAGAATACGACACACGACCGAACATCGCTATCGAGGATGGAACATCCAAGGTCTAGCAAATGTCATCAGGATATAAATAACTGCCAATCAGAGAACCATATTAGCGACAAGCACAAACAAAGGACAATAGCTAATTTTTCATGCATATTCATCTTAAGGAGGGGCTTGTAAAAATAACCACCAATGCGTTAACTAAAATGTGTGAATGACAACGTCTACACACTCATCAAACACAATTACCATAAACCGATAAGACATAGTAATGACGTAAATGTGTTTGTCAACTCCTGCATGCAGAGATTGAATATATTAAAGTATATATATGCATACATGGCCCAACCCACCGCTCAATGTAATCTCAATGGAATGTCCGGTCTGAAAATGACATTTGCTAGACTGTTCGGGCAACCCCTCACTGCGAACTTCGTTCGCTTATACTATCAAAAGAAAGCCCGAACGTCTAGCAGCAAGACTAGCAGAGGTACAGAAAAAGTTGATACTGCACTAAATAATGATCCTATCTAATCGGCATGGCAACAGTGATGCAATATCACTAATAATAGGACAACCCAGGATTGAAACCCTGACTTAACGTTTCAACAACATTCAATATTTCAGCAAAAGGTTTGATATCCTAAAGTTAGAAACAGAAAGCAAAAAAACTGGTACAGCTCATGTACTGTTTCCTTTAATACCAGTGATTAATTTAGCACTGTGTAACATTTACAATATTGAATTATTCAATGCTTGGACAAATGATAAGGTTGAATTTCATAAAATGAAGTGGCTATACCCTTGCATCAATTTGTGCAAACTTGACTATGAAACTAGTGAACAATTTTATGTTAGCAGATCACCATCTCTGGATGCAAGTCATCTTTTTTCTTTCTATATTTCCTTCCTTCCTTCTCTCTCTCTATATATATATGGCATTGTAGCACAGCTGTACAGTTTTTAAAAATGTTTATCCATATGCTAGTCCATGCTAATAATAGGCTTTCATTTGCTGAATGACTATCCAGTTGCCTATCCAACCATGTTGCTATCTTTTCGATATACGCGATCATTTGGCTGTTGCTATGGGCATGGTCATGTTGCTAGATATATTTATTTGCATACATGTTCGAATGTTTTTGTTAACTTGTGTATGAATTCCTGATATTATCTATGCAATATACGTGATTATTTGACTGTTGCTATGGGTGTGGTCTTGTTGCTAGGCAAATTTAAATACAATTTAATTGAATGTTTGTTCAATTGTCTATTAATCCCTGTTATCCTTGTGAAACACACGACCATTTGGCTGTTGCTATGGACGTGATCATGGTTGCTAGGGATATTTGCATACATTTTTTGCCTACCAGATGATGTTATTTCAGCAAAATATACTGTCATTCGGTTGTTGCTAAGGGCATGGTCATTGTTGCTAGGGTCAAATGTTTCAATATAGTTTGAAGGAAATCTGCAGAATAACACTTCTAGAAACATCTCACTAAGTTTGTCTCATTGACCTTGAGTACTTTTTGAGATAAATTTTTGACCAAATTTCACATTTTTACACCTAATTTGCATATTACTGATGACATCATTATGTGCTTAATATTTCTTCATCTATACACCCACAGATGCATCCCTCTTAAATTTCAGCCCAATCTGCTGAGTAGTTTTGGAATTATAGGTTTATGACCAAAAATACACATTTTTAGTCCTCATTTGCATATTACTGAGGGAATCATCATGTCATGAACAATCTTAATTTACTCACATCTAAGAATGTTCCCACCAAATTTCATGCCAATCTGCCCAGTAGTTTAGGAGTTTAAGTTTTTTGACCCAAAACCCACATCTCTGATGCAATCATTTTCATTTGAACAATTTCCCAACTAGACACTTGAAGTGACATGACCACCAAATATCAAAGCAATCGGTCCGCGGTCCAGCAGTTTTTGACTTTAAGTTGTTTACACACACACACACACACACACACACACACACACACACACACACACACACACACACACACACACACACACACACACACACACAGACAGACAGACACTTTGCCATACCTATAGCACTACTGAACCTTCAGTTCAGTTGTGCTAAAAATCTACCTACCCCACCTATCCTAAAATTGAGTGTAATCAGCACCACACAAATATTTTTTATTAGGCCTTTAAAGAATTATAGCTAAGATGAAGCTTCACTTGTGTTCCCCTTTAATGTCAAGCCAACATAAATAACTAGCAACCATGTCATTCAACTATATATATGTAGGAAGGCTTCAATTATTTCTGGTATAGGTTCAATTCCCAGGATATACTGCACACAGATTTTTCTCATGACAATTATTTTAACTACAGGACAGAAATACAAAATAAGACCCTGATTAAAATTAGTTTGAACATTTCAAAATTGTTACCTTCAAAAATAACTTCCCTGAAGGACTCCCTTGTGAAAAACCACAAATATCTAAGATTTTTTCCAGATATTAAATAATGATTTTTTCCAGATATTAAATAATATAACACATCCAAGAGAATTCATTATAGTTTGTATATTCATTGCTCCTGGCAATCACATAACTAATTCTCAATTGTTGTGACTTCATAGAAAAAGTTCGATTAACAAAATAATAATTTTTTTTTTCTCCTGAAAACTTCAAATGTACATACTTTTAATGTGTTATAATTTATTTATATATGTGACCATGACAATTTCATTAACAATACCATGTACATTGTCATTGATTTTGAAATACTATTGACACTGACCATAGAGAATGGGCGATCAGAAATACTTTCACTGTTACTTACCACACGCACAGAATACTGCTGCAGTTCAAGGCCATGACAGATTCTTGGCATAATATATGACAAAGGTCTTGGATTAAGTATATATATGAACAAACCTACAACACGTACGGTATACTGATTACAATTACTAGTATTCAGATTAGTTCATGGAAACACCATGAACATGACAAACATATTACAACATTAAAACTTCCTATAAACATATCATAACTCACCTGACTGAAAAACACTAACAGAGGGGAGACACACAGGCGTATATTTCAAATTGATGAGCCCACAGTTCAAAAGTAGGGCACGCCACGAGTACTCCAATACACTTTGCAGAATGCGTTTGACGGCGGGGTCAAAGATGTCACAGTTACTACTGTACAGTTACACAAAGCCCATATTTTCTGCTGCTGTGGATACCGTCAAAGTGGCTTCTGTAGTTATAACTTTCGATTTTCCGATCGCTGCTTATGTTTCTAATTATATTTGTATGCGTGGGTGAGTTAACGAGTCATGACACAAGACCAGGCAAAATGTCACCGACCAACAACGCATGTTACATTTCAGCTCTCAACGGTACACTGAAAACACGCCCAAACGTTTAAATTTCTTCAACTTCAGTTCAGATCCTCCAGGTATTAGAAAGCGCGTAATGATTTGTCACAAGGGATACTATAATAAGAAGTACAGAAGTGCGGTAAATCTGCAACTTACACGTAAAGTTCTCGTAGTTTTGTCGACGGTTGTGTCATCGTTTCATCATCATGCGCTCTGTACTGTTTACTATTTACATGGGAGACGTGACCCCAAGGTCACTGACACCTTTCGCGTTATTGCCTCTAGATGGCGCACATATACCCGCGCCAAAACGTTTTCTTTGGCGAGCTTGCAAGCTTGGTGTCATATCACTTCTATTTCTAGCATTGATTGTATGTTTTCCGTTTTTTATCTTCTTTTACTGTAGAACCAATTTAAAATCGCACAAACTGCGCGCACACTCTCTAATTGATACCACGTGTCTTATGATGCCTTAGTAAGGAAGCCTTCAGTAATTACATATACATGAGGAGAGCCGGGGAATTTTTAATAATATAAATATTGTGAACAGGGTATGGGGGGGGGGGGGGGAGGTCATGTTCAAGCTCAGACCACGTTCAAGAGAACAGGAATTTAAAGAGGGCCACATTCTAGAAATGGAATCGGGGATCCTTAAATACATCGGGGGGGGGGGGTGATCATATAAATAATAAAGTTTATAATTATATTTAACAACAGACCGGGCTTGATTTCCCGTGAGACCCCCTAATGTAATTATTGAATGCGCCCTTGGGGCATCCATCAACAGCAACGTCGTAATATTACATATAGTGTAAAGTGTCCATATATGATATATAGATGACGAATGGCTATATTTTTGGACTTTTAATTTAACAACAACAACAACAACAACAACAACAACAACAACAACAACAACAACAAC
This sequence comes from Glandiceps talaboti, assembly GCF_964340395.1. Lineage (NCBI taxonomy): Eukaryota > Metazoa > Hemichordata > Enteropneusta > Spengelidae > Glandiceps > Glandiceps talaboti. The sequence continues at coordinate 24,308,780 of NC_135552.1, forward strand.
AACAACACTATTTGTTTTTCATCTTTAAAAAAATAACCTGACCAACATAGCCTAAGTCCGTGTAATAAATTCCGATCGATGCTATTTTCACTTTGGTTATGTCAAGGTTTCTTTCTTAAAGAGAGCGATTTTCTTTCAAATCAACCACTAAGCACGGAAAGACGCTCGAAGTGAGATGGAAGTTGCGCCAGACAAACGCGAACACCCGCAGGTGACTGCTCGACCAAAAATAAAACGCGTGCATGTGTTACTTGCAGTGACGGTGACTGTCTTAATCGTTGGTATTCTCGTCGCTACTGCCTCGCTGGTATATTTCCTGGTACTAGAAAGGAACACAGGTAAGGAAGTCGACCAAAGATTAAACTCGTTATACTACCAAACCAGAAAAACTATGGCGTTTCAATTAGGCGGCATGGTGCTTTTTACATCTATCACAACGTTTCTTTGTTACCAATTCCACAAACAAAATACAAGCACTGATAGCGCGTGCACACACATGTGAACACAAATCAACATTTTTGTCCGTGAATCTTCCTTGTCTCACCCAACAGTAATGTTGATTTGTGTTCACAGTGAGATAGAACGTATCATTTTATATATTATTTCGCGCTATCAGTGTCTGTATTTAGTTTTATGTAATTTATAAAAAAAACTTGCGTGAGATGTAAAAACAAGATCGTGCTGCTTGCTAAAACTGTATGGTCACTCTGGTTTGCTAGTAGTACATCGAAAACTTTGTTCAGTATCAACGCATACTTATAACGGGTATAGTGGTTATGAAAAGTGTTGTTGTTTCGTTTTACATAATAAATCGATCAATATAATATCAATGACCAACATTATTATTATTTGTTGTGTTGGGCAAATAAAATATTGACTATGTTTGTACCGCAATATGCTTTACATATTTTTACCTACTGTATTTCCTCCGTTTATCAACCGATCGTTTCCTGTAACAGGCAGAAATATATATCAGAAATGTGTATTTCACAATATAGGATTGTGATCATATCACTTTTGGTGCACCGTGAGTTGTATAAAATCACCTTCAAGATCGTTTTAAGGGTTTGCAGTTTTTAATAAGTTCAAGTTGTTCTATTCTCAATGTTTTTTTTATATAGTTGATGGAGAATCCATGTCTGAATTGACAACGAGTACGTCGAACGCATTCAGCGTCTCAACACTATGGACCGCAGAAACATCTTAAAGGGTCGTCGTTCTCTGTCACAGGTAGGAAGCTCAATAATTTACTACTGTGAACAGTATATCATCGCCGTCAAGATTATGTTAATGTTTGTAGGTATATGAATGAGTTTTGAGTTGCTTTATTGTCAGTTGTTATATTACAAATGGTGTAGTACCCGGGCCTGAAATGACAACCAGTCGGTCTATCGTGACAGTCAGCGTCACAGGTGGGTAACTCTACAATTTAGTCCATCAGAGGTAATTTTATCCAACAATGTCTACGTTATTAGATGTAGGTAATGTAACCCGAACAATTACCACACTTCAATAATTATACCCAACAATTTTCTCCTAGGTAACGTAACCCAAAATGTGCCTACATCGTGGATGAAATCAGTTTCATACCCTAGAGATAATATAAGTCCATAACTTATGGCGTTCAGTATCAACTCATAGTGGACCTAGAAGATTTTGACGACATGACCGCCTATGCACTGTATGAATGGTTTGCAATAAGTAATGAAACCGACAACTATAAACTACGTTTACGATCGTATCAGGGTGGAGGAGCAGGTAAGTGTATAATCTATGTTGTTAGTCCATGATAAATTGGGTACAACCTTCTGCAATGGTTAAACCATAAATAAAACAACTCCTTTATCCAAGTTATGACTTTATCGTTTCCAAGACCCTCAAGTGACGCAACGCACGCATCTTTTATCTTTAGAGGCGAAATGTACATTGCTTTTTGTATTACTTTTGTAAAGATTGAATGTAGTTTAGTCTTTTAATTCCACTTTCTGAGTGTTTGTAAATAGGGTAATCCTGTAGACATCTCAAATAAATAAGAGAAAATAATAGTATTACAGTTGCAAACGGAAGGTTTGGATGCAGTTTGTCACGGATTGTTAAAAAAGGGGTGTTCTTGTTTGCTTTATTTTGTCTGGAAAGGGAATCGGGGGTAAATGGATTCGAACGAAATGTCCATCATATTGTCTTTGCTTGTCCATTCACGGGGGGGGGGGGGCGCTTAGGCTCAATTGGTTATATTTACGAAAATAAAAGGTAAAAAAAACCCCCAAAAATGTACAAAATGATATCAACCTTGATAGAGATGACCGATAATGTGACTAGAGATCAACATTAACGTATCTATGCAACGGAAATTAACACCTTCATTATTTTATAAACAGCAGGAATCTCTGGTAAGAGAGTAACAACTCAGTACATATATAATGCAACCAATGGCAACACACTACAACTCAGGCAAATTAAAATGTTCGTATGAAAACAGTTGTCTGACAGCTATAGATAAAGTAGAATAGAAAAGAATAATCCAATGTAAGTCTTATGGCTTCAACGGATGAGATAAAACTAATGCTACAACATAGGATTTAAAGGGACCATATGGATGAAAATGAGTGCTGTAGTAATTAATTTTTAGTTTACTATGTTTCTCCATTTGATAGAATGATATACATGTATAATAAAGTGCCCCAAGTCCCTGTTGCAAAAAAAACCCCAAACAAACAAACAAACAAACAAACAAACAAACAAACAAACAAAACAAAACAAAACAAAAACACGTGTAAAAAGTTTGTTTACAATCACTGGACGTACAATAACAAACTTGTTCCATAAATGATATTTTTTATTTTTTATTTCTTTGCAATTGTGTTGAATACATGAGTTAAAAATATAGACTTGGTTTGAGAAAAATACCGTGGAGTTGTTTTATTACTCCAAAATTCAAATAAATACTTATTTCTCACCAATATGACCACTTTATTACCTGGCCTTTATCATTTCACGTGTTGTCCATTTCAGGAGACGGCCTTGGTTACCACAGAGATCATGAATTTTCTACGAGAGATAGGGACAACGATGAATGGTCCTACATGTATGTATCATGTTCAACTCATCATCTCGGGGCATGGTGGTACAACGGATCCGGAAATGACATATGTGGGTCGACCAATCTGAACGGCCAATACCTCGTAGGAGAGGACGAAACATATTGGTATTGGTCGTCTTCTTTTTATTATTATTATAATACATATTATGATGATGAAACAGTTACATGGTTCGTTTGGAAAGGAAACGACGATTCTCTTAAACGCGTTGATATGAAAATAAAACCTGTGATGTAGGCAATGCCAAAGTTTGCACCTTGGAAATAAAAGTCTCAAACTTGTTCAAGAAAAGTTAAACCAACCCCAGTTAGAATCAAGAAAGAAAATCAGGAGTCACAGTACAAGTGTTTTTTTGGTGTATTTATGTTTTATTTATCTAAGTAGAAATTATTTCAAGAGTGCTCTTAGAAAGTTTGTTACTAATTCACCATAGACAGTTGGTGTTTAGTATTGTTCCCATCGCCATTAGGCGACAAAAATATAATTGTAGGTTTTCTCTGAAAATAGGGTGGGTAGGTTCGAATTTTATTTTATATTATCACAGCGTTTTAATTGTTTTCATTTTTGTAAAATATTGCGCTTCGACCAAAAAACAAACCGTCGAAATGTCTGTTAGAATACCCCTGTGTGATAGTTTAATGAAATATGTACAGACATCACTGGGGAAAGAAACACAGACGTACATGAATGTCAAGAAGACAGAGAATTTCTTAACCTTTTGTTTTCGATGTTAAAATGCTTAGGATCGGCGGCTTAAAATAGGGTTCTCGGAAACACACGTTTTTTTTTATTTTGCCTTAGTACTAGTAGATACAATTCCTTTGCTCTCTCTGAATGGGGACTGGCCACTGATAAACTTTGTTTTAGCTATTGGTCAGTCCCCACTCACACTGTTTCAGGCCAAATAAAAAATAGTGTGTTTACGATAACATAGTTTAAGGCCCCGACCCTAAACAGTTTTTTGCAGACAAAAAGGTAAAATGGTAACAATTTACTTCTATTTCCGTCTTTGCCTCATCTGTGGTCGTTTAAAAAAATTGTATTCCATAGAGAAACCAGGTATTTTTAGACTATAACAGTACAGTCTGCATAATGTGTTCGTCTACTTAACTTATAATTGTCTTCATTTACTTCATTGACTCCACAAACTCGGAAGCATTTTGACCGACGAGTATTTTATCTGAAATTATTAAGATTTAAAGGAAAATAAAATAAAATTCCGACCTACCTACTCTATTTTCTGAAGTCATGTTATCGGACACAAGCATTTTTTTTATTTTTGCCTTACATGCGTCTCTTTTATATTGTGACTGAGTTACTTTATTTCGTGGTTGTATCGATATTGATATTCTTTACTGAGTGACCGTCCAAAATAAATAAATATCTGAAATCACTTTCAATGCATCTGTCCTTGATGACCAAGGACTTTACTTTGTGTTTGAATTTGTGCAAACACAAAAATGTTTTATTAAAAAATGTAAATAAAGATACCGATTTGACTGAGTCAGCGTGCACATTCAGAGTTGTTTTCTTTCCTGGAACCTTGTATGGCGTGAAGCCCATCCACTCTTATATATAATGGTATGTGTAGAGAGGTACGTGTATGGTTGTGATGACGTGACGCTATTAGAGTGACGAGTGTGTACAGGCACATCCGCTCCAAAAACATAATAATGAATGTCGTGATAGCACTACAATCTACATAAGTTTCATTCCCTGGCTATCTAAAACGATGCTATATACAACTTCCTCAATTCCCCAGGGGATTACGCAGTCTATAACAGCCACTGTAAAAGCATAGGATTACATTTTTCATACAGCACTCCTGTCCTACCACATGGCTAGGTTGACTTGAGCAAAGTGATTATTCAAATCTTGCCCATGATTTTTAGCCATTCAGAAATAAATGACAGCGGCGAGGCTGGCAACTTGTAGAGTTGACCGTTCTAACTGATCATCGTGACTTGTAGAAATACTCCGATCCCACTTTCGAGCTGATAATTTAATTTGCACACGCACAGACAAAATATTAGTATTAACCCAAGATTCATCGTTCTTATCAGACTGCTTACATCTGTGTTTGTTTGTTTGTTTGTTTGTAGGCTTCCGCACGTGCAATGATACGGATCATGCGCACAACATAGAAACAATTTGTTGTCATTCACGCAATAAAGTGACAGAAGGCTTGGAGTATCTGTAACATGTATAGGTACGCCGTGACGGGGTGCCCTCACACATCGTTCAACCCCTCCAGAGAGGAGGCCGATGAGGGCGGAACGACACGATGTATCTTACAGTCTAGGCGCGGAGGTACCGGTGGGAGTATGGAAGTATATGTAATGTATTCGACTATGTCTAACAATGAAAGCAATCTTGTTAACTAAAATAAAATGATGGAATTTTTAATGAAGTCTAGCTTAATCTAACATTTGAAGAAAAAAAGACAGTTGCGGGAAATTGATCACATATCTTGCTTATTAAACTAGAACATTAGAAGTGGCAATTTATGCTGACGGCCAGAGTTTTCATCTCACTTAAAAGCCCTATCCCCTCATAAACTTAATCATTTATTATATATTTCATTGAACTGGTCCCTAAAAATTGCACCCCAGTGAGTAATGAGGTGACAGCCAATCAGATGACAGAAACATGTGCGACTTAATTGGTATGCAAATTACTCTAATTGTATATTACTCAAACGAACATTTTAATACCAGTCACTTTTGAAGCGAGAGCTGGGTGATACGGCCGAGAACAGTGGACAAAGTTTTCAGAACACGGCCGATACAGAGCATGCCTAGCAGAAGAAATGGATTTACATATACATAAGCAGATTTTTCTTTTAATATTCGGTATAAGTATAATCCACCAAACGTTATCTCAAGTGTAAGTATTAATTATAAATTTCATTTAATATATATCGGACGTTTAATTTATGAATATCTGTGTCGAATTCTGATGACACCAGTACGTCAGTGTACTGTCAGTTAACATTATTTCGGGTTTTGTTTTGTTAAATTTTTGGGGAAAAGAGAAATCAGTTGACCGAAAAGCGTTAATTTCTTGCACTCCAGTGAAAAGTGAAGTTATATGTTTATATTCTTATATTGAGGCAATGTACAAATATTGTATTCGCATACCTAGTGAAAATCGGAGAAATAGTCATTCTGACGACTCTTACAATCACTGGAATTCTTAATTCCCGTTTACTTTTATCTGGAGAGATGTTTACTAGTAGCAGCTTGCCTTTGAAATATTCTTTCAGGGAGGCAACTATAACCAGTTTAAGAAAGACTATCCTGATAGGATGGATACATCGTATTACCTGTAATTTTAGTGTTTCTGTGATCAGTGTTCGTCAGGTGCAATGCAATGTATTTAATATTACAACCATTTTTTTTCGTAGAGTGATTAGTTGTCTCTGGTCAAATAATGTTTTAAAGGCTCACCGCTGATACATTGTTGTATTGGTAGAAGTAAATGTGAAATTAAAGCTACAATGGTTGTATTTAAAGGCTAGGGTTTCAGTCCCAGGTTCTAGCATTAGTGCTATCTAGTTTGTTTTTCTTTACCCCGCCAGACAACAGTTTTCACACCCGAATTTTAACCTAATCAGAACTTTGCCTTTACAGGCTGTAAGCTTCGAGACACAAGACAGCTTTTTTCTCCAATAAATTGCATTTTGACCAGAGTGTTATTTTGATATAGGTCTCATTTCTGCGATGAGCCTTACACAACATTGGTACCCAAGATAACACAAGAAAGGGAGGATAAGAAAGAGCTGTGTTCCCTAGCTGGTGAATTATCTGACCGTGGATGGATTAAAGATGACTCTAAGACCGGTGTGAATCCAGAAGAATGTTTCTACTACAAGTAAGTGTCTTTACTAAAAAAAAGATTGAATATTGCCCAACTGTTAGTTCATATCATTGTTGTCTTGTCTTTGAGTGATATCGTGATGTGTTGGGAGTGTCGCATGATAAATATACACGCATATAAAATGTGACATTTGTTATATGGTGTTTTATTTTTTGGTGATAAACCAGACAGACAGACAGACAGACAGACAGACAGACAGACAGACAGACAGACAGACAGACGAAAACGCGATAGAGACACAGACAAAGATAGACAGAGACTGACAGATAGATAGACAGACAGAGACAGGCAGGCAGACAGCAGGCAGACAGACAGAGACAGACAAATTGAGAGATAGACAGAAAAAGACCGACAGAAGAAGACAAAGATAGACACAGAGAGAGACGGACAAAATATTAACCAAACAGAACGTAGTTGTAGATGGAAATGAAACTGAGATAGATCGCAGATGTAGAAAGACAGATTCAATGATAAAGACAGATAGAAAGGCAGACTGACGAACAGATAGACAGTCAGACAGATAGAAAGGCAGACTGACGGACAGATAGACAGTCAGACAGATAGAAAGGCAGACTGACGGACAGATAGACAGTCAGACAGATAGAAAGGCAGACTGACGGACAGATAGACAGTCAGACAGATAGAAAGGCAGACTGACGGACAGATAGACAGTCAGACAGATAGAAAGGCAGACTGGCGGACAGATAGACAGTCAGACAGATAGAAAGGCAGACTGACGGACAGATAGACAGTCAGACAGATAGAAAGGCAGACTGGCGAACAGATAGACAGTCAGACAGATAGAAAGGCAGACTGGCGAACAGATAGACAGTCAGACAGATAGAAAGGCAGACTGGCGGACAGATAGACAGTCAGACAGATAGAAAGGCAGACTGGCGGACAGATAGACAGTCAGACAGATAGAAAGGCAGACTGACGGACAGATAGACAGTCAGACAGATAGAAAGGCAGACTGGCGGACAGATAGACAGTCAGACAGATAGAAAGGCAGACTGGCGGACAGATAGACAGTCAGACAGATAGAAAGGCAGACTGACGGACAGATAGACAGTCAGACAGATAGAAAGGCAGACTGACGGACAGATAGACAGTCAGACAGATAGAAAGGCAGACTGGCGGACAGATAGACAGTCAGACAGATAGAAAGGCAGACTGACGGACAGATAGACAGTCAGACAGATAGAAAGGCAGACTGGCGAACAGATAGACAGTCAGACAGATAGAAAGGCAGACTGACGAACAGATAGACAGTCAGACAGATAGAAAGGCAGACTGACGGACAGATAGACAGTCAGACAGATAGAAAGAAGGAGAAGGGTTTAAACATCGACTCATTTTTTTTTCATTTATGTCAACGGTCTACTTCAACTGTCGATATCTGTCGACTAGTTTACGACGCCGCTATGTACGCCACAGTAAATATATAACCGTAAATCTGTAACAGAAACCCCGTCAATGATACGTAAAAACTGTCATTATTGGTCGTTTATACCAGTAACATCCGCATATCTAAAAGTTTAGAGTCGGGATATATGCTCAGGTATGAAATTAAACTGTCGTTATCCACACCTGTCTACCTATTAGTCACTTTGGTAATTGTTGTTGCTGAGGGTACGGAAGTGTAATGATAACAGCGGCGAGTGCCACCATTGGCTGTTGGGAGCATTATGAGGGATGTTTATTTGTTAGGAGATGATAATAATTATGCGGTGCCACTGTTTAGTCGTTTATATGCATATGATCTGAATAAATTGTATAAATATCACATACCGCCACATCGGGATAACAAGAAGTCTATAATTTCCCACACACAAATTTAAATATCTGAGCTATTAAACAACACGTAGGCACTTCAAACCTTCCTGAAAATATAACTCTAAAATTCTGAATGCAAAGTCATACTGAACATAATTGAGTGTTTCTCGATTTCGTATTCAGTGGTTTGGATTTCCTCTGTAACTTTAACAAAAATGCATTAATATAACTTTTGCATGTATATGGATGTGTAATTTTGACATATACGACGAGTTCTAAATTCTGTATTTTGTACGCTAATATCTATACTACTTGAGTACATATTAATATGATCACTAAACTTATTTATCTTGTCTTCATATGGGTACGCTTAGGTCATAGACCTTCCACTGTGGAGGGTCTATGCTTAGGCCACAGACGATGACATTTCACTGCCTTTGGTTAACCCCAGGATGAGGGTGAAGGGGATTGGGTGGGGATGATTTGAAGGCAAGTGCTATAGATGGAAATACTAATGGGGGGGGGGGGCGTCCACGCGAAAGAGGCAATGTATACTGCCCCATGTTTGAGGTAGGGTATACTCTTCACTTCAAAATTAAATCATAAAACAGATTTTTCTTCTGGAGTGGGTAGAGGTCAAATATGAGCTGTCTTCTATTGGTATAAGTACTTGTAATTAAATGAACTAGTAATTATAAGTACTTAACGATTGGTTTCAGGATAATCACATACGTATTTTACATCTACTCACCGGAAACCATTAAAACTTTCCAACTGATTGAAAAACACATACCATTAGGCCAAAAAAAAAGAGAATTGTTTCTGGTCAGCGCGCGCATTAAATTACCCTCGCGTCGGTCTTTCATTTCGTGAACTTATCCAGCCCATGTAGTCTGCAGATCCGGGGTGAAACACAAAAATAACCCTTCATACGTACTTTAGTGAAGACAACTGTAGCGCCAATCGCGAACAAGCAAATGACATCTGCTCCACATACACACTTGCTCTAAAGTACTAAATAAAAAGAAATGTAACTGCCATAAATTTAGTGACAGATTTAGAGACAGGTTTGTTGAGAAATAAAAAAAAAATCGCGTCGTCGCACAACTTTAGACAAAATGTCCTGACCAGAAACAATTCTCTTTTTTTTTTGGAATTACTATTATAATCATTACCAATACAGACAACGGATGTATTTGTTTCGATCTTGTTTTATAACTAATGAGAGTGAGCCTTTAAAGTTCTTATAACATCATACTGACCGAGCAGCTATAAATAACAGAAGCTGTACCGTTTGTTTATAACTATACTAGGAGTTACTAGTATATGTATTTAGTTTCATGCAACCGTTGAGGGCGCACCATATACGTACTTGCCTCCAGAATCATGCTCTATTAAAGGTGAATTTCTTTATGCTTAATAAGGACCCAGTAAACCCATTTTTACCAATTCTGCAATAGCCTCAGCAATGTTTGGTCAAGAATGAAATGGATTGGAATCTGATAGCTTAGGTTGTTTCCCAGAATGCCTCAGTGTACATCAGACCTATTCTATAAAAGCCGGGTTTGTCAGTTTTCATTACTCTATTTCAGAAAGCTAGGCTGCACAATGCACAGTTGGTCACAACTGCTTTTCTGGGTCTCGTAATTATAAAGAAATCAGCTAGGATAGAGCTAGAGCCAGCTTCACCTTTGTTACCACAAACAGAGAAAAGGTTGTCTCGGTTTATCTGTGCTTATACGTAGAGCTGCATGTCACAGTAAATGTAAGATACAAGTTACTGATCGCGAAGCAAGTCACTTATTAAAATGTTGAATTTCTATCGTGATTTCTGAACAGACTTTTCACCAGTTTTATTGAAAATCTTCTGGACGAATAAATTCAGTAACTTTAAACTGCTACAAAATTTGTGTTCCTTGGAAAGTCCCCATTTCGTCAAACGACTGAATGATTGTGTATGATGGTGGATATTATATTATGTGTGAATATTACTACCAAACCAGAAAGACTGGAGCGTTTCAGTTAGTATAGGCGTCTCGATGACTTGTTACTGCTCACACGGGTTTTTGTTTCGAATAACACAACCAGAATACAGACATTGATAGCTCAATGCGAATCTCAATCTATTTTAATGCGAATCTCAATCTGTCTAAATGTGAATCTCAATCTATCTCAATGTGAATCTCAATCTGTCTAAATGTGAATCTCAATCTGTCTAAATGTGAATCTCAATCTATCTCAATGTGAATCTCAATCTATCTCAATGTGAATCTCAATCTATCTCAATGTGAATCTCAATCTATCTCAATGTGAATCTCAATCTGTCTCAATGTGAATCTCAATCTGTCTCAATGTGAACACAAATTTGTATCTACTTTGTTTCATCTGACAGTGATGTTGCTTTGAGCGAGATAAAATGTATATGCTTGCGCACAACCAGTGTCTATACTTTATTTTATGTAATTTGTAACAAAAAAACCTTGTGTGAGACGTAAAGTACATTATGCTGCCTAATTGAAAGTGTATCATCACTCTGGTTTCGTAGTAACATCATGCTGCCTAATTGAAAGTCTATAGTCACTCTGGTTTGGTAGTAACATCATGCTGCCTAATTGAAACTCTATGGCCACTTTGGTTTGGTAGTATTTATTATTCTGCACACTCTTATCACTGCCATGTTCTTGAAAACTACTTGCAGGCCTGAACAGGTAGAGAAAGTGATAGAAGAAGCATCACGACAAGTGTGTTGTGAAGGTTGGAAGGGGAATGACTGTAATGAAGGTAATTCAATCTTTATAGGTAGAATGCATCCACCTAGAGGACAATTTTTTTCTGTAAATAAAAGTTCTTTACATCTTTCCAAACACTGCCCCTATGCCTCCTCTTGAAATGATAAAAGGAGAATTTATTTTCCAGTTATTAAACATGATATTCGGAGGCCACACTGGGTTCTAAAACTATTGCATCTGTTACTTCCTACATATTGACGTTGCCATCCATGAATAGTTTGATTATTTGTGTTTACTTGTGATTACAAGTGATTACTCTTGTTTACCAGTTTATTTACAAATCACTTTTTACATAGTTTATTTTGCGATACGAGTATGGACTTGGGCTTCGTTGTTTCATATTTGTATTTTTTTCAAGTAGAAAAACGCACTAAAGTTGTTTTATCAGTACATTTGTATTGAAACACATCAGAAATAAAACCTATTTCTCATGGTCGGACTCACTAGAGACTTATTTCTTACAGCTGTGTGTACTCAGGAGTGTTTGAACGGTGGTGCTTGTGTAGCCCCTGACAAATGTGAGTGTTCGCCACAATGGGAAGGCAACAGGTGTCAAACCGAAAGAGGTAAGATTGAATGATAACTCTTGATGAAATAGTAATGTTTTGTTTGATGTCAAATTGAAGCTTAAAAGAAAACGGAGTCTTATAAAACGGTGGTAAATGCATTCGACGGGTCATCGTTCATTTCTGACTCAAACATTGAAGTATATCAGTCGAAATAAAATTGTAACACCCGAAATTCCTATTACTTGTAAAATGTAAATTACTCTTTTCCCCCTTTCCTTTCTCTCAGAAACGACGTTGCCATTTTCGACATGTGTGTGTTGGGGTAAAGGACACTTTCGAACTTTTGATGGACGGCGTTATCAGTTCGAAGGCACGTGTACGTATTCCATGGCAGAGGACGTGGATGGTACTTGGGGAGTTCGTATCAGAAATATAAACTGTGATGTGCCTGAAACCTGCCACAAGGTATGTTTGGCGTAGAGGGCGCGTCTCCCCCGTCGATCCCACAGAATGATATATTGATTTTATGTAAATTATTTTATCATTTTCATCCTGGTCTCTCACTCTAGATAGAAGATGATCTACATGCAAAATACATATGTAATTCATCTTCCTTGCATCTTTGTTTTCTGAGTTATGGGGAGGGGGAGGGGACGACACAAAACCCTTCCTATAGGACGAGTTACAATCCTGTTCCTCCTAATCTAGTTTGTTTTAGTTACATTTTGATAGTAAAATACTAAATTTCAATGCCAAGACAACCCATTCTCGCAAGTAAGAGCACGTATTTCTGCTGAAGCAATGAAATGTGGAACTCTGGCATCTTCCATTGTACTTTTCGTTATTTTGGAGAAATGTTATAAATATTCATGCAATGACATCTCTGTGGGGACGTTTTGGACGTTGCCGTAAAGAGGACAGTGCTTTACGACGTTGAGACAACAAAGACAACCTGTTGTAAAGAGGACAGTGGTTTACGACGTTGAGACAACAAAGACAACCTGCCGTAAAGAGGACAGTGCTTTACGACGTTGAGACAACAAAGACAACCTGCCGTAAAGAGGCCAGTGGTTTACGACGTTGAGACAACAAAGACAACCTGCCGTAAAGAGGCCAGTGGTTTACGACGTTGAGACAACAAAGACAACCAATGTATAGGAATGGCTGCACTGTTGATTCTAAGTGATATTCAGACTTTATAAAATTATTAGGTTGTGAAAATTGTTCTTCGACTTTCTGTATATTCATAGTTTGTACATTTGGAAACCGCAAAGTTTTTTTCCCCTAAAAGTTGTTGTGAAAGACGAATCTACTCTATACTTCGAAGACAATGTCGTATTTAGCCACCAAAAGTTGAAATATGATATATTGCATACCCCTTGTCAGTTTACATGTATAACTCGTATTGTGTGTTGACCTGTTTGTTTGTTTCTTTAAAGGAAGCTGTTTGATTGATACGCACGAGAGCAGCAGGGCCTGTCAAGTTCAAAAATCCATTTTGTCTATTTTGCTTATCCCTTTCAATATAAAAATGAAGAGTAGAAAATATGTTTGCGCTTTAAAAATAACTTACTGTTCATCAAATCATATTGATACATGGCTCTTTCATTATCACATGGACAAAAATATATAATAAATTAGTAAACGAATGTTTTTTTTCAGCGAGTTGAAGTGTCGTTAGGTATAGGTGAAGCATCACAAACGTTGGTGGCAGAACCTAATTTGCTGATGATTAACGATGCTGCTATCGAATCCCTACCTTACCAACAACGAGGCGAGTAGAATATTGTACTCAGTGTCATTATGCAAGAAACCTAAACTCTTCAAGAATAGTTTTCCCGCTATTTACTTAATCAAGTTAGTGATATAATTTAAATTAGCTCGAAATTGTCCGAAACTACGAATGTATGTGAAGAAGACTAGGTTTGGCTTCCTTTAAATAATCGTAAATGATGTAAGATTGTTACAGGAAAGTTCAATCAGAGTTATTTCTGCCTGAGTGCATTTGTATAATTACTGCTATCAACTTACATGATGTGATTATCGGTGATAACTTATTATGATGTTCTACTAACTACAATTTGGTCCTTTCGTAATCTATCAGGTCTCATTATCGAGAAAAGAGGCGAATATATATTCTTAGAAAGTGGTTTAGGTTTGTCAGTGAAGTGGAATGGTACTCAAGCTGTTTACGTTACACTTGACCAAGGATCTAACGTTGAGGGCTTGTGTGGTACCTATGATGGTGACCTAGAAAGTGAGTACTGTGTGTGTGTGTGTGTGTGTGTGTGTGTGTGTGTGTGAGTGTGAGTGTGTGTGTGTGCGTACGCGTACGTATGTGCGAGCAAACGCGTGCGTCTGTGTGTGTATGTATGTATGTATGTATGTATGTATGTATGTATGTATGTATGTATGTATGTATGTATGTATGTATGTATGTATGTATGTATGTATGTATGTATGTATGTATGTGTGTGTGTGTGTGTGTGTGTGTGTCTGTCTGTCTGTCTCTGTGTGTGTATGTATGTATGTATGTATGTATGTATGTATGTATGTATGTATGTATGTATGTATGTATGTATGTATGTATGTGTATGTATGTATGTATGTATGTATGTATGTATGTATGTATGTATGTATGTATGTATGTATGTATGTATGTATGTATGTGTGTGTGTGTGTGTGTATGTATGTATGTATGTAAGTATGTATGTATGTATGTATGTATGTATGTATGTATGTATGTATGTATGTATGTATGTATGTATGTATGTATGTATGCCTTATAACAAATACGATTGATGTATTTCTTCATAATTTCTCAACAGACGACTTTCTAATGAAAGGTGGAACGGAGTCTGCATTTCCTGCTGCATTTGGCAATTCATGGAAAGTGCTAGAGCAAGGAGAGGTAAGGGGAAATGTATAAATGCCGATCAACGAAAAGGCCCTATATATATTAAATTATTTCGTAGGTATTCCAGTTGGAGACAACGTACTTTTGCTTCAACAATCTACTATGGATTAACACGCTTATATGGCACATATTTACATAACTCAGTTTCCAGAGTTTGGTCGTATTTACATATTTGTACCATATCTACACTTACAGACATGTCCCGATGCCAGTGACCCACCGCCACCGTGTAAGGACAAACCTGACCTTCTACCAAAGGTGACCGAAATATGTGAAAATCTGAAGAAAGGAGATATTGCAGGATGCAATGACATGGTATGTAAAACATGTAGTTTTGACGTCGTCTGTATACTGGCTACATCCATATATAGCCAAGTATGCAAATAAGTATATCACAATGTCATCATAGGTAAACCAACAATGATTGTATATTGTCCTAATATAATAGTAAAAGTGCAATTACCCAACTCATAGTAAGGTTGACTCTTTTTAACGTTATGCCCGCTGACGTCACACCTGAAAATGATGGGTCAGTCGGTAGGTTAACAAAGAAATAAATAAAAACGTAAGTGTGCTAAGTACATGTTTGTGTGTTTACATATATTATGTATTAATAATGGTGTAATTACAATCCATATATCTGAACTTGCTGATGTTTTGAGTTGGCGAGTTGGAAAAAACTCATCGACGGTTCTCATGATTACTTGACAATTCAACTCTGTGACGTCACAAACCGCCTGTCATTAGATTATCAGTTGGCCTGAAGAAGCGTCCATGGTAGGACGTGGAACTATTGCCATTCAAAACAGCAGCAAGTCCATGTGAACATATTGTGTACTGCACTGATAACTTCATTCCTGGATGATTGAGAACAGCCATAACCACTGTTATTTAGAATCATTGGTAATTATTATCTATTATTTGATAAACAAATATAAAAAATATCTAAACTCTTTTTTTGTTGTTCTACATTTCTATTCGTTGATAAGGTCGATCCCAACTCGTATGTCGAGATCTGTCTTTATGATCTATGTGGAATCGGTGATGACGAACCAGCCTTGATGGAAGGTCTCTGCGTTGTGCTGTCAATCTATTCCAGTGACTGTGCAGCTAGAGGAAACATCATTGAATGGCGAAAGGAAGGATTTTGTGGTGAGTTTAAGACGTTGCAGGAAGGCAAATTATCTCGGATGTAAACTCTAAATTTAACCAAGGTACAACCAACCAGAAAGACCATAGAGATTAAATTAGGTGGTTTTTTACGTCTCACATAACTTGTTTTGTTACGAATTACACAAACAAAATACAGGCACTGATAGTACACACGCACATGAACACTACATCTTATCTCACTCTGTACACAAATAGCAGTTCTGTGTAGTTTGTTTAAGTGTAATTTGTAACAAAAATTCCGTGAGACATAAAATTATCGTGCTGCTTACTTGAATGTCTATGGTCACTCTGGTTTGGGAGTAAACTAAATCCTACACGCGGAAACATTATGAGTCGACGAAGAGACCTGTGGGGTTTCTTCTATATATATGCGAATGCTATTAGTATAGAACATTCTGTACAGAGTAACAGTATTTGAAGTGCGATATGATAGTGACAAAACTTTTGTAATCCAGATTCTGAAATGCATGAACACATATCTTTACAATTTCAATTTACGTTCTTAATAGCATCCCTGCGACGTAGAAGTTTTTTAAAACGCAGTTTGCTTCTTGCATATGCATGATTACATATATAACGATTTTTGGACAACGGGAGGATGTATATGTAGGCGCATGAGCAGATGTTTGACATGCAGAAATCTGAAGAATTAGGTACTTTAGGAAAACCCACTGCGCAGTTGAAGTTTTCTCCTTGGATAGAATACAAGTTAACTAGATATGAAAATAAACATTCTTACAGAAAAATCATGCACTGGAAACCAGATTTACAAGGAATGTGGATCGGCGTGTCCCCGTACTTGTGCAACCGTGAATTATGATGCCGAGAAATACTGCGTCAAAGACTGTGTGAGTGGGTGCCAGTGTCCCGAGGGATTATTTCTCGAGGGTGGAGAGTGTATTGATGCGTCTGCTTGTCCTTGTATTCACAATCGTCAGAAGTACAACCCTGGGGAGACGATCAAGACGAGTTGTGATGAATGGTAAGGGTTTAAGCACAATGTATACATGAATAATACAATACTAAGAAATCATTCATTTTGTCTGACTCGGAGGGAACATATGTAGCTTGAGGAAATGACAAGTTCAGTATCAATTGCACACACTCACTGAATGATACATAACATATGATGGCGCTATTTTCAGTGGATATGCATGTATACATGCTTTTAAGACCAGGATACACCACGCACGTACGCACGCACGCACGTACACACACATGCACACACACACACACACACACACACACACACGCACACACACACACACACACACACACACACCATACACCCCGCCCACCCCCACACAAATTCAGTCTATGGTGGCAGTGAAGACCATATTTATTAAAAGATAGGCAAAACGCACAGCACGACAACATTGGCCAACAAAGTGATGATATAGCTTCAGTAGAAATGAACACAAGTACAAATTAATAAGTGATGTTGTAAGAAATTGTTCACTAACATTATTATCTGTAATAAGTGAGTGAAAAAGTTCGGCTAGGTTCAAACCTCAGTGAGCTTTTTCAAAAAAAGTTTAAAATTAAATTTCACTTACATCTATGTTATTTTGTCTTTGGATATAACAGTGAATGTAACGGTGGTAAATGGGAATGTTCGTATCGACCATGCGATTCTACATGTTCAATCATTGGTGATCCTCATATCATTACATTTGATAACACCTACTACAAATTCCAAGGAAACTGCGATTATACGCTGGTGGAGGTACGTCAACCCGAGTGACAATAGAGTCATTTTTCTTACCTTTAAATATATAGTTCTCTAACCGCTGACTTCCAGCTACTTTGTATAATATTGAGAACGACATTTGGTGTACGACAGATTTTCTTTAGCAACCCCAGTCTTTTTCGTTTGATCCTTAGTAACAAACTCTGGGAGCATGTGCACGAATGGGACATCTTGTGTTTGGCAATATTTTAACCAAGAGGTTCGATGTCACTGTATGTATTGTTGTCTAAGCAAAGTAATCGCGTATAAAGGTTGTTAACAGTTTGTCGCAAGTTCAACATGAATCCAAACATATATATTGGCCAAGAGCTTGGAACATAAAAAACACAAAAAAGTGTACTGTTTGTATTTCAGGATATAGATTCAGGGAAGATCAAGATCATTGGGGAATTTGGCCAATGTGGTAGTAGCGGGGCAGTGACTTGTCTACGGTCTATCATAGTCTACGTTGGTAATACGAATGTCCAAATCTTAGCCGATCAGAAGATCAAGGTGAACACAGTAGATGCG